>NC_072778.1:17312329-17526145 GCF_022539595.1 Amphiprion ocellaris
ACACACACAAGATTGACGTGCACTTTTGCCCATCTATAGTTATCACTTTTTGAAAGATTACCATAACAATTAACATTTTCCACTAACCCCATATGTACACAGAGAGATGGCAATCATGAACACGGTGTAGCATTCATTAGGATTATTCACCGTCATTAATTGTGGTCATAAACAGTTTTCATGGCTTGGAATGATTTAGTCTGTTTCTAGAATTGGTTGTCTTTTGCATTAGAAAGTCTTGTGTTTGCCAGCATTTTGCATTTGTGGATGTGTTTCTCTGTGTGAACGCCTGCGCATGTGTGTGTTCTTAGATGCTTGTGAAGTCCAGGAGTAAAAAGGCGCTCATCATCTTTCATCTGTGCTGCATTTATTCTACAGTAGCTCTGCAGCATCTGTTGCAGCCATTTTTTCCCCCCACATGTTGTAAACTTGGTATTTTGAAACTAAAATCTTGAGCATCTTCAATGGCAGCTAGTCAGATCACTAGTTGTACCTACTGGCATCCGAAGAGAATACATTATCATTTTTCTGAAGAAATACACTTGGGGATAGAGTAAGTGTGCAACATTATATACAGATACACAATAGATACAATAAAATGAGAAAGTTTTTGCTCTACAATAGCTACATCTGTATCAGAGAGGATTAGCATAGCGGGTAGGATTGGACAGTGTGTCTTATTTTAATTGCCGTGTATTTTAAATAACTTCCCATTGCTTTTCTTCTTGAATAGAACCTCTGTGGGGCCAAAACTGTCTTTTCAGAAAATGGTTCCATCTGGGAATAAGGATTACATTATTATTATTATCTTGTGAAGGATTAAGGATTTGTCTCATTTAGTCCCAGTGTGCTCTGCAAAATACAAGTGAATCACAGCACAGTATAAAACAAACAAACATGCTAACACATCTATATGTAGATATAGATGTGTATATAGATTTAGATATGTAGATTGTTGGCATTCTGACATTTTGTTGTCACTGCATATTCCTACATGCTACAGTAGCTGTTCAGTCCAGTGCCTGATATTCCAACTTGAGATTTAAAGGGAAATAAGGAGCAGAGAAATATATGCACATATAAAATGAATACACAGCACCCAGTAGATTAAAAATCGGGAGCAGTGTATGGTTTCTATAAAGACTGAGAGCTTTATACCCCTAAAATGTACACAAAATTGGTATCATTACTTGCTTTCACATGTGTCACTTGGCTCCAGTGCAGTATAAACAGAGAGGACACCATAACAAAGCACTGCTCACAGCCACAATTGACCTTTGGGGTTCTGATCTCTTAATGTGTTTCTCTGTGTTGGTGCTGATAAAGCCTTCCTTCGCCTCTGTCCAAATCTATAAAGCTTTTCCGAAAGATGCTGGTAATGCGGAGTGGGAGACACAAATATCCTCTCCATTCCATGGCCATAACCTCGGCCTCTGCCATCGATAGCTCTAATAGGTGTTTAGAAGGTCTTGTATCTGCCTCTATTTGACAGCTTGTTGACGGTTCAACATGTCATTCAGAGAAAATGGTTTGTGGCTGGGGAGTTGGAGCGAAGGGAAGTCCAGAATTTTTAATGAAATCCCTCGAGGAGATTCAGAATGCACGTAGATTTACATGATCCATCTAGGCCTGAACCAGAGGGTAAGTAAATAAGTCCAAATCCTCATGAAAACACCCCACTTATTATCTTGCGAAGACTGACGGGCAGTCTAAAAAGCTCCCGATACATTTTGATCACTGTTCAGCAAAGTTATTGACCTCATCTTTAAGACAATATTTTTTTTCAATCCTGCACTCTGGCTTTACTTCACTGACAAAAATGGCCACGATCCAATTCAATATATTTGCGGGTACACTTCAAACTATGCTGATGTTAAAAACAAATAACATCCCTTACTTACAAAAACTAAAAACTTCTTCAGTAACTTCTTTAAACAGACAGATGAAAGCAGGTTACCATTTGTGTGAATTAACTTTCACCACTGTTGGGGGACATTTGTACTGGGAATTTGATCAGGTTCAGTCTTGGTTGGACTGTATGTGGAATGCAATGCCTGAGATTAGATGACTAGAACCTCTGTAAACTATTCTCTTTTAGACGTTACTGTCTGATTAGACTGTTTGTGGTATTTTAATTTCAAGTACTGAGCTCCTATTATACTCACAAAAGCGAACTGTCTCCTACTTGGATGAATTCATGGGTTAATGTTTATTCATTATGTGTGATGAACATCATGGGTGAATTACATTTGTTTGGTCGGGGAAAAAACTGGGATTCACACTGTAATATTTGTCACCTCCAGTCTTAGCCCTGCCTTTTACACCAGGCTTCGGCAGTCTACATCTGCTGGCCAGAAAAGCTCTCCACCGAGGTTTAATGCAACCAATAAGATTATTTCAGCTTGCATAGCAGCTTTGTCTCTGAAAAATGTTTGTATTGCTAAAACCCCAATCTGCCTACAAGTCCTGGTTCATGTGTGGCCGTAACTCCCCAGACTAGGGTTTTGGTTGCGGCATCTTTGCCTACTAGTAGCGTGGAACACATGCCTGGCACCACCAGTGCCATGGGGAGAATGGCACACAGCTGGTTTGATTGGACTCTGGCCTTAATCGCTCATGTCTCTGCCATCAGCGCTCAAGGAGCAGTCACACTCATGTTAACTGTGCTCATACAAGGGAAACTGATTGGAGCCTTCTAGATTCATTCCCAATCAAATACTGAATCACGCTCAGACAGATAAAAGGCTGGTGTTGCTTTGTGCGATGGATATCAATGTCTAACGAGAAAGCTTGGGCTAGGCATTCAATGAGCTGCTTAGGGTCTCAATTCTCAGACAAATGAAGGGGTCTATTTTCAGAGACCTTATTGTTGGGTGCAAAATGGTGGGTGACAGTCCATGTGCCAAGATAAATACATGTCCTCCTGTGGAAATACCATTAGCCATGCATAGTTTAATCCTAAACGCTCTTGAGAAGGGCTGCAACATGAAATCGCAGGGGCCTGAAAGGTCAATGCTGAGCATTTCTGCTCAGAGCAGAGTAGACTGCTCATCAAAACAGAGAGTCCTCTTTGTAAATGGACAAACAGAAGATGATTAGCATATGTTTGCCAGATTTACTGTCAAATAGCTTTATAATAGTTGTTATGTTCATCATTCTGATCCATTTTGTCAAAAAAAAAAACAGTCAAATGGAGTCATTGTAGGAACACTTTAACATATACCATATGCACTGAGTACATTCAGTTCAGTCCAGCTCAGTTTTATTTCAATAGGACCCATTCACAAGACACTTCATATAGAAAGGTGAGGACCTTACATTATTTTATTATATACCATTATAAAGAGAAATCCAACAAGTCCAGATATTCCTTTGAGTAAGCCCTCTGGTGACAGTAGGAAGAAAAAAGGAAAAAAACTCACCTTTACGAGGAGGAAACGCCCAACAGATCCAGGCTCAGAGAAGACGACTATCTGCTTCCAGCGGTTGGGTTGAGGGTGAAGGAGAGAGCACAGGACTACAGACAGAAGTCAGACAAACACATAGGAGAATAATGAACTCTGGGGAAGTTGGTGAGGTCACTCGCTGCAGATTCTTAACTTGTAGCTTAAGACAAAACTTAAAAAGAACTCACAAAGTTAATGACATGCAATGGTGGCATATAAATGTATGGAGAGAGACAAAGAGAGGACAGTGGTACAGTGGTGCTCAGTGCATCTTGGGAAGTCCCCCAGCAGTAGTCCCCCTCTGCTAGTGGAGGAAAATAGTGACTAGACTGACTAGCCTACAGGACATCAGCAAAGAAGTACTAGTGTCATCAGAACACTGTAATTGCAAACCAAAAAAAAAAGAAAGCCTCAGCCTCATTTCAGCATAATTGTGTCTCTATTTTAAAAAAAAATGCAGCTTCTCACGCATACACACATAGATATGGCCAGCCATGCACAAACACCCATATATGAAAGCATACGCACAAAGAGACCACTCTTAATCTTTCTGAAGCACACATGTGCATGCTCATGCACACTTGTTCACAAAAATACACAAACAAGCACATATGCAGTGCACAAACACAAAGCAAATGTACTCACAAAGTAGATGAGCTCCAGTCTGTGTCGAATCGAAAGCATCTGCAAAGCCAGTTCCTCTCGGCCGTGGAGGCGTGCACCAGCCGGCAGAAGCGCCTGCTTGGTGTCCCAGGGTGGCTCGCGTAACACTTGGCCTGCTCCCTAGCCACTGCCTGGATCAGAAAGGCCCACTGCTATCATCCGGGCGCTGGCAGCAGCAATGCTAGGCTTAGAATGACAAATTGGTTAGAGGGAGTGAGTGACGAGAGCAGGCCAAGAAATATACTTTGAAGACAGAAATGCATTCCGGGTTTCGACAAGCACGCCACATTATATGGTCAAGTGTGCAAGTCTGAATCCCGCCATGTGGATTGATCCAGATCCCAAAGACACTTAAATGAGGCGAAGCGCTCTCATCAAGACAATGCCAAAGTATTTATCTTAGAAAGTCACCCAAAATATGACTGGATTAGAGAGCTTTTCAGCATGCAGTCTCTCGTCTCGTGGCCTCAATTTGTATCAAACTGCCCCTCCTCTCCAAAGTATCTGAGTAATAACAATTTTGTAGTATGGGCTCATGTTGTAGATATGGGAAGTGTTGTAACATTCACAAAATTCTAAAATTACACATATAACTATATTCAACTTAATCCAGGGGGACCCTGCTCCTTGCCATATAAATCAGTAAATTTACATAACTCAATCAAGATAATTACAGAAATAATCAGCAAAAATTCATGTTTTTATAATATCAAGCAAATATGATTCTTACTGATGAATTATTGATTCAGAATGTATTACTTAATCCGCTATTTCAACAAAGGAATCATTTCTAAATGATTTTCACCCATCACTACTACCACTACTGCATTTACAACCAGTAAATAACACTTTCTCTCTTTATCATTTGGTAGAAACCAGATGAAACATACAAGTGAAAGAATACTGTTTAATAAATGTTCTTTCTGTTTAGTATCTAGGTAGAACTTGGATCTCTGTAGGAGTGTGCACAATGTAAGCCAAATATAATAAAATTGATCAAATTACACCCTTTGTCAGGTAAAAATGAGTTGCAAATAGGAACAATGCGTGACCCACTTTTCAAAGACACCGTTGGCATAGGAATGATCCATAAATGTGGATTTGTTTGAGGCACTAAATATGGTGAATGCGTGGCATGTTTGGCATTCAGTAGCAGCTCTGTTGCTCAATTTAAAACTGTACGAGCTTGTGAAATTTAGTTGCGTCCCTTTTCTGTAGGTATAAGGCTTCTGAAAACAAAATCTCCTAATGCAAAGTCACAGCAGCATTCCATAGGCAATAAAAACAATATTAAGCTTCCTTGATGTATTTCAGATTATCAACAAACCCACGAAGAACGAAATCCTGCTCTACTTAATCCACAGCTATACTGCATTTATAAAAACAATCCACGGTACCAGAGACTGTTCAAAATCACAGAGACATGAAAAAACAGTCTTCAGTGAATGAGGAACAGTAATAGGGTGGCTAGTGATTGGCTGGTTAATGCTGGAGGTGCACTGGATCCTCAGTCTACCTGAGGAGAATACAGTGTACGGGACATTTTTGCATAAAACATATTCAAACATGAAACCGTGAATTTAATTAAATTCAATAGCCTCTGCAGTTTAATTTTGATTTGACTGTATAAAGGATAGTCCAACATATTTAAGCATTACCACAATTTTCTGTCCTGTTCATTTAAAAACTTTGCCTCACTTTAATTTGCTCGTATGTGGTCCTGCCGTATTAAGTGAGAGTTTGTTTTAAACACACCAGCTTTGCAGGTTGTAATTACAATGTTTTTCTGCAGGCTTGTTGGCACCTTGGTCAAAGGCAAGCTCCTGTGTGCCTGTAGGACTCCCCCTCATGTAAATTAGGCCCCCTTTCCTTGCCAAAGCAATCATGACATTGCACTGGTGCAATGCTAGCTCTGCAAATAAGCCATGTCAGAGGCACACACACAAGACACCGGATGTAACCCTCTTGAATTCCCTCTCTCAGCAAACTGCAGAGCCATACCAGTTGGCATCTCCAGAATTTGGTTTGAGGTTACAGAGTATTTTACTTTTGTTGTCAAATTGCTTTGCAAATGAGGCCCACCCTGGCACAATTTCAAAGAGCTTGTGCTATATGTGCAGCTTCCTTCAGGCGCTAGTTTCTGAACCTTCATCATTCTGTATGCATATGCACAGTACTGCACTAAGCTCACATGGAAGACTAGATAAACATGCCAAGCTGGGAGGAAGATGGAAGGCAGTATGCTTATGTCTTGTCAGCCCGTCTGGATGTTGATTCTGTGTTGCTCAGCTTGAGTGACATGGTCTATCTAATAACATGGCAGGTAGACAGTATGAAAGCCTTGTAGCTTTCTACCCATTAAAATGATATTCAATCATTTTTTGATGGGCTTTTTTTTGCCTGAAACCACGCCTTATAATGATTCAAGGTTCGATTGCCATTCACGGTGAGATGTTGTATTGCTTGAAGCCACATCAGAATAATTGTTTTGATATGTTCCGTTTTTGCCTTGGCAATGACATTAATAGGAGGTGATTGTACAATGAGGATAAAGAACAGTTTTTGAGGTATGTTGAATTAATTTGAGCCACGGCTCCCCTGGCTCACAATTACACATTTTTAGGCTGGGCATCACGCTACAAGGAAAGCTTTGCGATACAAGTGCTGCACATATTGCGTGTACCTTTGATTGCATGTCCAAGTCAGCCACTAAATAATAATAATGCAGGGATTGAAACATTGAAAAATTGCCCAAGGCTCAGAAATTGCTAATGAACAGCAGCAGGGTGCAGTTGGGGTTGCAGTGGGGAATAAAGGCATCTGAAACCTTACTTCATGTTTCAAAGGCAAACAATCTATGGCCGCTTTCTTTCTGTGCCAAACATCTGTGTCATTGCCTCAAAATGGAGGAGACAAATGTTCAGTTTGCCCTGTGAAAAACTATACAGGAGTTTATGAAAACATTTTGGGGGGATAAAATAAATACTCATCTACGTGATATAAAAGCATTAATCAAACTTCAGCATCAGGCTTTTTTTTATCTTGCATAACACTTGTGGACTGACAAGGAGTCTGAGCATGATCTTCTCCATCACAATATTACAAATATGTGTTTTATGCTTGTTACATTCTCTTCCTCCACTGCCTGTCAAGAACTATTCTCACACTGCAGAGAAGGAGCAAGCAGGGGGAAATCCATGGAGAGGGATAGAGACAGAAAGCAAGAAAACGAGAATATATTTGGTGCTATGTGCTGCAGATCAAAAACATGGCAGTCACATGATCAAAGGCATTTGATAATCCTTGAACTACATTGCTTCTTTAATCCTAGTGAGAGAACTATATTTTATTGGGAGGGTGGGGGTGGGGAGGTGAAACAATGTCAGGGTGGCAAACAGGCAGAAAAGCTGTAACTAGCTGGTAGAAATGCAGTTTACTAAATGTAGCACAGTAGTTTTGCTAGAGCTGGGGAAGGCGACAGTATAAAGCCTCCTTCTGTGGAGGCTGAGCTGATGGAACTAGAAAGACAAATGTGCCACAAGTCCCTGTCTACTCAGCGCTGAATAGTGCTCTTGTTTGTTTGGTGGGGCTTGTTGGGTAGGTTGGCTTGTTGAATGTGACTAGACTGCTATATACTACATCTGGCACATAGAAAGAGAGCACAAGCTACACAGGGTTTGTGCTAATACTTCTTCCAAGCAAGTTGGCTTTCTGGTTAGTTCTACATTATGGTGAAGATTCGTCCAAATATGTATTACACAGCGCATAATTAAGACTTGGACAATTTGCGGGTTGTAATGGCTCTTGAGTGAGAGTGACAATTATGCAGACGAAAAACCTAAGGCACAGCGGAAATGATTCTTACAAAATCAGCATGTGTCCAAGAAATTAGATGAAGAAACATCATGTTACAGTTATCTTTCCGTTTCCTCTGAGAATATTTTTCGTTATGTAGCATAGCACCGTGCACTATGGGCCTCATCAAATTACAATAACCACCCCAAGCACCCTGAAAAGACAAAAACGTCAATATGTGGTGTAATCCAAAGCCCTCGGTTGCAGGATTTGTCAATAGTATTTCTTTATCAGATGCAAAAAAATCCCAGACCAGTGGCGAGTTGAAAAATGACAGCTGTATTCCCTTCCAGTTTTTTCGACTCATGATTTCCCTCCTGATTACGTTGTCTTGTGCGTCTCCTGTAAATAGCTGCCATGGAACACTCATGATTAATAATTACCTTTTAGAAGAGTTGGGCATTGTTTCAAAGGGATGTGGTACAAATGAAAAGTGGTGTTTTGTGCCACTCAAACAATAAAATAAGATTGCTTTAAATTAACAAGAACAGAAAAAACAAAGCAACAGTGATTGTTGCCACAGAAGATCTTGCAGTATGCTGTTGTGCATGCATGTTTGAGCTGGAAAAAGAAAGACATTTAGATTATGTGCGGTTGGTGTCGAGCTTCAACAGTCCTCTTTATTCAGCTGTACCAAGCACCAAGTCTGAGCAGAGTTTTAAAAACACATTGTTTTTATTAGTTAATATTTCTTCTTTTTCATTGTTTGTGCTTTCAAATTAAAGTAGTTGTTCAATATGAAATACATGCTCAGTTGTTTACTTGCAATTTTAAACCACCTTCAAATAAGGGTCCTAAGAAGACATCACATTTTCTGCTGAATAATTTTTGCACATTTGGCATCTGATTTTGTACAAAAATTTTTTGTATTTGTCTATGAGCTCCTCAGACGATTCAAGGGTGACTGGAAATAATAAAGCCTGCACTTGAATTCTGTTGTGCGAAGCTTTTTAATCATTTTTTTAATTCTTCCATTTTCAGCATTCTTGATCAACCTTCAGTGGTAATTCAGTGCATGATCATCTATATAGTATTAAAAAAAACGATTCTCACAATAATTAATTGTACTATTCTCATCTTTTCATCCATCTCCACTTAAATCACAATATACTGTGCAGTCTATAAGCCACAATTTTGGAAGTGATGTTTGCACTCAAGATTATTCGGTTTTCCTCACCACAAATATGCCGCAGCAAAATATATTTCATGCTGCTATCCCTGAAGAAAATAATTCATGTTTATTTGTCACATCAATTAAGATATCATGGTTATATTGCCTACTCAATCTGTAGGGAAAATTTTGTCTACTAATTCCATCGTCCCAGTAAGACCCATTTATTCATTTATATTTCATGACTTGGTGTTTACGCTTACAGTGAAAGCCCGGCTGTTTTTTTCTTCTTCTCTCTCTCTCTCTCCTTAGTTGCCTCGGCCAGTGAGGTGTTCTCCTTCTACGCTGCAATGAAATATAGATGTTAAGAGTCTGGAGAGTTGAGTGTCTCATCTGTCCTGGTGATACCATAAGGCAGCCATTAATAGTGTCACGGAGCATCAGACATACCACAGGCACATAATTGGATATGAGCACATAACTGAAAGCACCTGCTTGGAAATCAACAGGGCTTTCCCAGGAGGCAGGCCCTCGGTAGATTCCCAAAGAAGTTTGCAGGGCCTGTCCACTTCCCTGCCGGCTTGCTTCACCCATTGCTCTTTTCATTTCTCGCCGAGGTCAGCTAAAGATGGCTTCTTGTTTTTTTTTTTTTTTATGGTGGCATTGTGAGTATGCAAATGCTTTGGATCTTTGCATAATCACAAGCAGCGGGGCCATCTGTTGTTGGCTTGTTGACTTACCTTGTGTCTGTGTTTTAATGGTGTTTTCTTGTATCTGAGTGATGTATTGGTGTATTAACAATGTGATAATCATTTAACCTCAAAAAATGCAATCAGGCGTGTATGCGAAAGTCTGAACATATGTTCAGTGAAATCTTCTGACAAAGAAGGATTTATAATCTTTGTGGAGGGAGAGGGGGAAAAAGGGGGAAAACTGGAAAACAAAAAATTCTGCATTATTCCCACTGACATGATGTACGATTAGATTACGCTGTCAAGATAAAGATTTAAAAAGTGACCGTCAACAAAAGCTGTGTTCTTGGATTAGTGGACAGCAAAGAGTGGAAGTCACTTAGCCGCCCCTAAAGATAAATTTTCTGAAAATGCTAATAGCAAGGATGAGGAAATAAGCTGCAACTTCTATCACTGAAGATTTGTTGAGTCCAAAGAAAACATGTCCCTGATAATGTGTTTTGCTTGTAGAACCTGAGCCAGACACCGGAGAAGTCTTTTAATTCACCGCCCCCCATTTGTCCTCATAAGGTAAGCTCAGGCTTGCATGCAGGCAATGGATGAATAACATTATATTAGGTAATTGTAGATATTTTAAGAATTTAATGTTCCGATTAGGCTTGTTTTTCTGTGTCTATTTGCATTTGTAAATTAGCTCTACATCATGTCAAGACCCTTGTCATCTTTTAACATATCTGATGTTCCCTTCACCATTTCATCACGACACTCTGCCAAATGATGTGCAAATGAATTTGTTCATCAGCGACTCAAAAAGAATGATCTTTTCATTTCAAAAACAACAGTTTCATCTGTTTTCTCCTCTTGCTCTCTGCATCCTGTTAATCATTCGAGATTTATTTAACACGAGGCGAGAAGGGCAGATTTATTCAATGCTAATTACTTGTGCACATGCACAGTCAAAGTCATCACTTCACTCTGATTGTCTCAAGTCATCTCCCCAACTGGAGTAACTCTCTTTTTCCACCCTTACTCCCAGTGCATGCCTCTTGCAAATGTGATAATGTGCTATGCAGTGAAATTCACACAATTTCAGTTCACTTAGCACCAAACGTGTCAGAAATGCCTGTGTCCTTTTCTGGATGAATGGCGGAGAGTGGCTTAGTGCAAGAGTGGACCTTGGTAAAAGAAGCCCAATGGATGGAAGCTGTCTGACAGCCTGTCATCAAGTGTTCAAAGCCTAACAGCGCCCTACATCCCTAATGCACAGCTAGTTGTCCAAAATGACTTTGGTGGCATTAAAATCTGCAGACAGTGGTAGGACAGTAAATAATAACAAAATATGACACCCCTTCCCTTGATCTGTCAGTGGGAAATCACAAGTCAAGCATTCAACTGTTGTTCGAATGTCTGTCAGTGCAAAATAATACTGCATGTCCTTCACATAGGACCTGAACCCTTCACATTTCTATTTCTGTTGCTCTTTATGAGAAATTACAGTCTCAGATAGGAAGTTATAAAACAAGACCACACCTCTGTATCTATAACTCCACAGAGTACATCTGTCTGTCTCCTATTTCTTGCGGCCGCCATATTTCTGTCTCATTATCTCCGGCTCTGACTTGCTCTCCTTCTGTTTTTACACAGCTGATCAGGGCTGATGTAATGGGGGAACACCGTGGGTTTGCGGATAGTGTTATTCACGTTTTAGCTGTTAGCAGCGGAACATAATCTCCCTCTAGTCAGCTCACATTAGTCTCCATGATCCGCACCAGCCCAATATGTGCAGCGAATGCAATGGGCCAGCTGGGGTAATTTAGTATGTCAGTCAGCTCAGGAGGCTGGTAAAATGAATAAATGGCTGGATATGATTTATATGTAAAGAATATTCTGATTATAATGGCTCTCAGAATAGAATATCCTCTGTCTTTTTAAACTTCTCTTCATCTGCATTGTGTGCATCCCCCAGATAGATAGTGAAATGAACAGAGGGCTTTTAAACTGACTACTCTGTGATTATATTAAGAGCGTGAGAATGAGAGAGCAAGGAAAGAGAAGGGAGGGAGGAGATCGGGTGCCCGAGCACTAAGTATATATAATTGCTTCTTGACACATTGGCCAAATTCTGCAGTGCCAGGATCTGAGCAAAGATGATTAACGGCTGTCCAAGTGGGTGGGCACTGCAGGTCTTTCAGGGCCTTTGGTTTCCATAGTGATCCTGGTCTAAAGGCCATATATTGCATAGTGAATATCCCAGAGGTCCACACATTGTTAAACTACAATTATAACTCACATCAAGAGCATTGTCTGTCCACTGCAAACTCTCTTTTTCATCCGCCAAGCGTCTTGCTGCTTTTTTTCCCTGCTATTTTTTCTCCCTATTTTTCTTAAACGTTCTCCTCTAGCTGGCGAGAAGATTAAGAGTGAAAATCTTGCATTATGTGAATAATTGATGAGTGGGCTCACCTCAGAGCATCATTACAGTACAGCAGTCAGGGTAAGAGGTGAGGGTAAGATCATATTTCTGACACGAGGCTTCAGGCGGTAGAAAATTGTCAGTTTTTCGCAAGGCTTTCTTTTGAATCTACGAATAACAGAATCTCATTATAGCACAACAGGACAGGAATGAAATAACAACAGAGATGGACACATATGTGCATGTTGCTGTATAAATCTTAGAATCACATTTGTAACACAAATGGTAAACATGCTTTTTCTGTGTGTTTGACAAACTGTCATTTAGTAGGTCGTTGGTGTTTGAGATGTGGTTGTGTTCTGATATAATGTGCTTGCGTCTATGTGTGTAAGAATGTGTGTGCATGCACGCATAACTACATGTATGTCTATGTGACTAGTACAATCTAAATAAGTGGCAGATGGAGAGGGCAAGGGATGGGGGTGGGGATCAAGCACCTCTGACAATATGGGGCCTGCACTGCACCTTGTTCCTGCCAGCTTTGAAATTGCTAAGGTAAACTAAAGCCGTGCAACTCTAGAATGGCATTTCACAGTTTTATTTTCCGCACATTTCACAGTTTTATTTCCCACCAAAGAGAATCCCTCTAGTGAAATGTCACATAACAATGTGAAAGTTGAGTGATGAACATGCGAGACCGATGCTGTGCTTCTCGAGGCACACTTCATCCCGTGAAGAACGGCACACAAATATGCCATTCTTCAAAAAATCCAAAAGAGATCCTCTGTACGGCAGCATTTTTAAGTCAAGGAAAGGCCACTAAATAAGCACATCTTAATGATGATTCATTCTGTATAATAAAAGAAAATCCCCCCGGCATCCAAACAAGAGGCTAGTCTTGCAGTAATTAAGCTTAGTTATAGGCATCATGCAGACTGGGTGGTTAGTGAGGCATCTTCCAGAATATGTAGGTCCATGTACATGCACGTACACATTCACTCACTCAACCTCCCTCTTGCTCTCTCACACATACACACACAAACATACACACACACACACACACACACACACACACACTCAATTCATTTGAGGTAAATGTGATCTCAGAAGACAAGCAGCAACAACCCACGGTTCCATCAGGGTGCCTGGGGTTGCATTGGTGGCCATCGTCAAACAAATAATGCTTTGTGACTGAAAAAAAGACAACCCAAAAGGTCATTTGTGACCTCTGGGACCAGTAGTGTGCAGCATCTGTCACTAGCAAGCACCGCATGTCTGTGTCAAATGGCAAAAGGTATGCGGTGCAGCCAGCCTGCCATATAATAAAGGCAGTAGGCCTATATATACATAGCATCACTGTCACAGCTGCATTAGCAGGGCTCTGCAGTATCCAAGCTTATCCACAGAACATCCAACACGCCATACTGTATACATGACTGGATGGATAACTTGAAGCTGGTCGCAGAAGCATTATACAAACACTTAAATACACACACTTTTTAAGGTCATACATGGACTGCTGTATGAATAAATATGACTAAATCCAGATCTATATTCAGATTTTGTGGTAAATCCACTGAAAAAAAAAACCTCAAATATTATTTGATATAATTGTAGGGTATGATTTGCTTCTAAGACACTTTTCTCTTTTAAAAGTATTTTTTTCACTTTTGAATGGCATATATAGACACTGGAGTGATGCGTTCAGAAGGGCAATAAATTACATTTTATCAATATTTATTTTGTGCTTATAATTTTAAGTGTTTTTGATTGCATCATAACAAACAATTTCGATGTACACGCTCATGCAGCACCGCTCCTACAGTCTGCGGTTTAGGTAATCTTCAGGGGGATGACTAACAATGACTGGCCTCCATGTTTGATGTTATCTCTGTTGTCACACAATTTCCGCAACAAGGATTAATGGCATCAAAAATTCAGGGGAAATTGATCAGGGAATATATAATCCATGCTTCTTTCTCAGTCAACTTGCGGTGCTCATATATCTGCATCAGACCACACCTCCATGTGGAACAAATCAATAATATTCCATTTCTAACCAAATTCTTCTTTTTGAATGATGAAATCCAATCTTCACGGACACACTAACAAATTGGATATCCTGACAGCTGCATTAGAAAAAGAAACAGAAACACAGGGCTGACATGGGTTACTCTGTAAAAAAAATATACCATACATATTGTGCAAAGAAATTGCATATCTCACAAATTTCATTTGGAATTCTCTCAAAGTGCAAATGAGACAGACTTCAGTAGTATATTTCCCAGATTCCCTCCACTGTGCTCCCTCTCTCTTGCTGGCTGTCCTTTCCTCTCACTTGCCACAGCATATCCCCCCCCCACATCCAGCTAAACCAATCAGGGATTTGAGGGCCTCGCTTCCAATCAATTACCACCCAAATCAGTGCAGAGGCCTTTGATATAGAATCATTTGTCAAATCAGTGCAGATGGCTGGGGGCAGGTACCGTTGTGCCATAGGCCATATCCATGTGGAAATCTCTGCTCAGGGTGGGCTCTCCTGATGCTCCCCAACCTATTAATGGGAAGTCATTGTGTGCTCCAGGACTGCTGCAGTCCAGCTTCCCAGTCCCTTAGATTGCTAATGTATAAGCATCTTAGCCCGACCAGTGGATAATACCAAACCCTAGAGTCTATGATTCGGGCTATTTTTAAGGCAGGTGAAATGTGATTTTCACACATCCTACTTGAGGTGTTCATATGGATTGTATAAAGGCTGCAGGAAGCGTATCCAAGGGGCAGATTTAAAATGCAGAATTATCACATTTGACCTGCTCTGACAAAATATGCCTTAGTACATGAGTCAATCCACTGAAGCGAAAAACCCAGTAATATCCAACAGAAATGCAGATTTTCATCACACATACTACAATTGTACACTTGGGCACCACTGCCATGTTTTTGAACTGAAAGCTCCATATCGTAAATATACGTCTGGACTAAAGACATACAGATGATGATCCGCTCATAAACAATACTGGAGTCTATAGCAGCAGTAACTTAGGATCAGTTCAACTGAACCTCCGACAGTAAAACCTGAGGAAGCGGTATTGGAAATTATGCACATTATGATTAGTGAAATGGCATTAGAGAAATCTGAATAAACAGACACATATTATAATAAAATCACCATATGAAGCAAAGGCAGATTTGAAATAAATAAACAACGAGTGCAGACAGCAGAGTGGCAAATGTAAGACAAAATGAAGAGAATGAAAACAACAGTGGCAGCTTGCACCGTTTACTATGATAATTCATTATGAGTTATAGTCCTGGATTTATTTATTTATTCATTTTGCTTTGAACACTGCCATTTGTTATAATTATATAAATAAAAATATGTCTTTTATCAAATAAATCTGTATTTATTTAAAAATTATACAGATATATTCAAATTATCTAATGGAAGCCATTTTGCAAAACATTAAAATAAGGAATACACTTGGAAATTAATGGCATTAGTATGTCTCAAATATAGAAATATTCCTGTAGCTGTCTACAGAACATATTTTGTTGTAATAGTCTGAATTTTCAACTTAACCAAGCACAAGACAATGCAGAGATATTGTGTATTTTTCTTCTAAATGAGTAAAGAACTTAATACAGGCCACAAACCAGTGCAGCAAAAGTCAGTAAACCCTCCATTAGTGAGATTCTATTCTTTTAATTTTCAGTATCTTGTACGTCCATCTTTATTTCTGGAGACAGAGTCCATCCATTTTGACTTCAACTACACACCGTTAATCTTTTGTGACTGCACCTTGTGCCGCAATGGTATTGACAAAATCTGTTCACAGACATTTGGACAGACAGAGACAAACATATTACACATGCCAAGGTGCGTAAAACTGTCGCAGTGGTAGTTTGTGCTACTGTAGGATCATATTTTGCTGCAATGACACACATGCACACACACACGCACACACGCGCACACAAACTCACAAGGTGAAAACAATCCCAGCTATGCTATTGCGGCTAGTAAAAATTGAGAAAGCTGTTGAATTCACAGGTTCTTTTATAACCTAGGCCATGCAGCTGGCCTTAATTGGAAATTACATATGTAATCCTGGGAGCTTCAGTAAAAAGCAACTGGACTTCTCTTTTTATCCAAGAGGCTTCTTCAGTTCTAACGGCTGGAAGTGCAGAAGCCTCTTGCATGAGAGGTGAAATGTCTTCAAGAAGCTAAAAGAGAAGTCCACTTGCTTCTCCCTGAAGCCCTTGGGATTGCCATGACCTGGATGACTGAGAATCTACACAGAAATACGCATGTAGTCACTTTGGTTGAAGTGATCATAAGCAAACTGACTTTTTTTTTTTTTTTGGAGTGGTTGCACTTTGGAGCTTGTTTTTTTTTCAGAATAATCTTTCTAAACCAAACTGTTTTTAATTATACATAAGATTAAACACATTACACTTAAAATCAGAGCTTTTATTGCAAGATGATGCAATTCTGATTGATTTAACAATTTAGTGATATTGCATAGAGGTGTATTAGGTATATTGTAACAACAATACTGCAACAACAACCTGGCCTGAATGTTGTCACATAATTGTTTGCCATTAGACGGAAACTTTGTGGATTTTCTTGTGTAATGACTTAATGACTAAACCATTCAGGCTCCATTAGTTTACACTCTGCTGCAAACTAAATTGTCTCGGTGATTGATCTCAAAAGTTAAAGCAAACAGAACTTGTGTCCTCAGGTGATCTGGCTTGTCAGAACTGGAGTAAAATAATAAATAACGAAACATAAATAAATTTATAAATAAAAACCCTCGAAATCTGAAATGTTTAATTTATAGATGAAGCATTAATCATAAAACGCTCAAGATTCATGGCTATGGTCTAAGTTATAAAAAGGCTTCTTTTAATGATTTTATTCATGAGCAAAGTATTATTCAATGCCTTCATGTTTCAGTGATGTATCTTGGCCTCTTATTTTTTCCTCCCTACCATTATAAATCAGTGCAGTGCTGTGGGATGACACGGATGCCAGCCCTCAGTTCTTTGTGCAAGAATAAGACAAGTTCTCTGTAGTGTTTGATACACATTCTTTTGGAATACGTCTTCAGATCAACACAGCACAACTGTGTCTCTGGCAGACAGAACAAAGATCGCTGAAATTAGAAATGAAAAATAAATGTTTAAAAAAAAAGAACAAACCTTTGGAGCCCATGACCGTAAGCATAAATGACCTCATTGGTCATTTTTAGATCTGCAAACACACAGTCTACCCGAAGCCGTGTTTTAGCAGCAATCAACATAATCATCAGCTAGCAGCATTAACAGATAGCCTAGTGGGTGCATTGTCTGTTCTCCAATTTCACAATTTGTAGTCATCATCCAAGCAACGCTTTCAGTGTAGGTGCTAATAAAGCTGCATTTATAATTCATGTTAATATGTCATGTGTTTTCTTGTGTGTCATCCCTTATTTGTTCTATGGAGTGAAAAGATTGTTTCAGTTTTGCACATAGTTAAATCAAAAACCCACACATCTGTTGAGGTAACATGTGGCTTGTCAAGAATACCCCACTGCACTGTGAGAGGTGGATCAAAGAGCGTCTTTATTTTTTGCTTTATTCAGAACATTGTCGTTCGCACATCATTACCATGACTGATCTGATGATAGTGAGCGCCACCTCTCATTTTTTTTTGCCAAAGACGTGACTCTTTGTCTTTTTATATATATATATATCATGAGGCAGGTCTCATGAGCTTTGACATGCCTCATATTGCTTCAGACAGAAAATAATAAAGAACAAATGGAATAATAAGAGAAAATTGCAGATTGGAAATGATTACAAGCATGCAGGCTCTCTAGGCAAGAACAAGCTGCATCTTTCTGGATATTTTTCTCACCCTTTGCCTTTACATATTTCACACTGGCATAGTCTTCCGAGATGTAAGTCATACTGAGAGAATTTGACTCTGCATGCTAAAAAGGCATAAATACAGGAGGAAAAAAACACAACCAGCAGATGACCTTATTACACTCAGTATGTACCATGCAGTAGCAATATTGCCTTTATTTGTCATTATTACCACCCGCTATTACAGTGAGTGGGAGGAATATCAATTTGACAAAGAGGGCCTCTGACTAAATGTTAAGGAGCCCCCCTGTCATGTGAGACACATCCCTACTGTTCTGAGTGGGAAGATACGGCTGTGTTTTACTACTTATGGATATTCAATGGAAGAGCACAGAGCGGGTCTTGCTGTAATAAGGCATTTACCAATGCAGAGTAGCACTGTGCGCTGTGAGAACATATGTTAATGCACTTGGCTGTGGCCAGAGAAACAGCGAGAGGTTTGGAAAAAAAAAAAACACATGGGACGGGCCTCCTGGAGCACACATTTGCCTTCTACAAAGATATTAATATGACTGGTGCTCAGTAGTAGAGGAGGAAAAATTACCCTTGCAGTGAGGGGAAGTTTGTTTTGGTGATGGTGATGGACCCCAATTGAGTGAGTCAGGCTGGCATAAAGAGGAAGCTTTGTACAAGGTAGCTTCTGAATTACATCGACTGTACACCTCTAACTGGCTGCTCTGCCAGGAAAAAAACTGACATCAACGTATTGGAGGAAGACGTGCATGAAGCAAAAGGGGGATATGGATGTGATCCTTGTCTCTGCTTTATCAAGGCTGTGCTTTTGGCTTTGTGAGAAGGATTGTCTGTGTTCCTTCTCAAGAACTGACAGTGAGTACTGTACATAGAAGTCACTATTAGGAAATATAAAAGGAAAAAATGACAAACCTAACCTGGCATTTACTTTTGCTGCCTTTTTACAATTTGTTGATGACTGCAGCTGCAAAAAATATACAGATATAGAGATTTTATGTAGACAATGATTTGCTTCTATTTCTGTTTTTGATCTGGAGCCTTAAAAATGTTTGGTTGTATGTGCATTTGGGACCCTCCTACCAAGGATTTGGTGCAACCCCAAATGGCAAGTAATGGTTTTGTTGGTTTTCACATTCATATGGATTACCTGAAAAAATATTCATGAGCTTGGTACTGGTGTCATCAGAGATGGTGGAAAATGGCTTTCTTCTCTTGAATATTGAGTATGTTGACTGTTAATACAGAAGCAGTCAAAGTAATGCTTGTTTTCTGGGTGCAATGGGTATTTCTGTAGTCAAGCTGGGACTTAATTTTTTCTCCCTGTTTATGCAGTTGCCTTCTTTAATTGACCTGTATGTTATTTAGTTCTATTTCCATTTCACTGCAAAAAAGTAAACAAGCTGCCTTGGTGTCATTGGCTTTTACATCCTACATCGTTTCTAGGTGTTTTGTCCATAGTAAAGAGCAAATGATGAAAAAGAAATATACAGCACTGAGAAAAACATTCACACTTTCTTTTTTTTCACTTGACAGCATTGTTCAGCGCACCGAAAACATACTTATTAGGTGTTAGAAATACAATCAGGACTGTGGTGCTGATACTAAAATGGTAGCAATGAGAACTGGGCTACTGTAACTGCAGTATTTTCATTATTCTAAACTTGTATTGCCTTGTTGCAGGAAAAATTCCTTTCCTTTTGTAGCAGCAAAAATAGCTATTATGATGTGGGGTTTTTTGTTGTTATTTAGACTTACACAATGCAGAATAATACAGTGATGAATTCTGAAATTAAGGTTGTAATGCTACTATTTTTTTTAGTTACAACCCACATTGAATGATTGCACACACATTCCAGATGCACAAAAACAAAGCAAGTTATCTGTATGACAAATTTGATCTCTTAATATTAGAGAGCACATATTACTGGAAGAGCAAATTAAACCTCTAGGAAATGAGACCAATCAGCATATCCACAGAAAAAAAGGCTATGAGAGACACTGACACAGCATCATCACTTCTTGTTGTGGCCACAGTCATTTGGATTGGTGATTTTTAACAACTGCAAAATCCCTATGCCTCTGATAATATGTGAAGAATGACAGTGAATGCATTTGATAGACCCAGATGACTGTCGCTAAAGGACACTACAGCTATCAGCTGTTTCAACTGAAGACTGAAGAAACTCCCACTTTTCAGGAGATCACTTCCATGGATGTTTTTGGAATCATTAATCTGTATCATCGCTGTACTTCTTGTTTGACAGTGAATGACAACGATTCAGGCTCTCTGCTTCAATCGCGAGCTTGTGATTCAGCATGTCACTGCACATCACAATCTATGGACAATGCCTCAGCCAGTCTCAATGAAGCAAACTGTCAGACGTTTCAATGGAAGAGAGATCAAATGAACAATTCACGATACTAGGGAATCTTGATAAACTGAAGTTTTGACACATCGCTGTGGCTTTCCATTCTCTTTCCCTTCTCAACAGCACGCTTAATGACCATTTTATTACATGCACATCCCTATTACTGCAGCTTCCTCCTCCAGACAGTGAGTCAAGCCATTGTGAATCACTATGCAGGCAGACAGGGTTGAGCGGTTCAGTTACTGGCCAGCTGAGTATCTAGGCATCACAAATGTGTTACCAACATCTACAGTATGTCTAATTTTATTAAAATCAAATGCTGTACAAGCTATTTTTTGTGCATTATTATTACTCTGATGCATGCATTATCACCAGTGAAAGCAGTATTAGTAAAAACAAACAAACAAACAAAAACATAAGCATAATGTAGAAGCTTTAGATGCATGTGATCATTAAAACTGAATGTCTGCCGAGTGCACACATCAATACCTGTCTTACAAATCCCCATTTAAGATGAAGATGATCCAAATTTTATTTTAACTCCTTGGATCTATCCCACCTGGCATCAACATCAGGGGGTGCTGTTGAGGTTGATGGGGTAATGTGGAGTAGAATGCTTCTGTAGCACCCGTATGCAGCCACTCTGTTGGGGTAATTACCCCGAGAATGGTGGGTGCTCGGGTTCGTAAAGCTAAATGGAAAAAATATGTATATATAGATATCAAAATAAAAATGAGACCCAGAGAAGTTTTTTTTTTCCTTTTGGTCAAATTAGGAGAGGTCCGATTTAATAAAACACAAATATAGATATACCACCGACAAGTCAAAAAATATAAGAGAAGTAACATAAACTTTCCCAAAAACCAAATTATTGGCTAGTTCTAGGTGTCCCCGGATGGTCATAATGACAAGTCCCGCGGTTACTTTTTAAAACTAAATCCCTTTCTCCAACAATGAACGCTAATATTTCCCCCTAAGTTTACCCCACAGTCTCAAGGTTTGCCCTCCAACACCCACAAAATCACCGAACAATAGCACATCGATCTGTGCTCCATGATCGCGCACACAAGTACACTCATACACACACATACACACACATACACGCGGCCACATGGCCAAGTCTACTCACCGTCCGTGTTCAGTCTGAATCAACAACGTGGTGCAACGCTGTTTGGTCCATAAAACATTGAGTGCGGTGAAACAGCGCTCACGGAAAACATTGAGTGCGGTGAAACATTCCAATCCGAAGGATGCTAGCCGCAGGGCTAGCGTTAGCCAAGCTAGCCTCCTATCGAACTCCTCATAAACTGCTCCCGCAGTCGGTTCTCCATCCTCCTGCTCACCATCTGACAGCTGGGCTTATATGTCCTCAGCCTCGTTCTCCAAGCTTCCTGCTTGGGGCTGCTGAGTCTGTGTTTGGGTTTTTCTCAAGCCAAAAGAACCCACGCTGTCCACGCCGCCACGCTCTGCCTCCTGCTCCGCTGCTGAGAGACCATCGAGGAAAAAAGCGTACCTGCGTACCTGCGTACCTGCGTACCTGCACACCTGCACACCTGCACACCTGCACACCTGCACCTCCTCAGTGTCACTTCCTCGGGTCAAAAGTACCCACCCAGACACACTCACAACCAATCACACCATGGCATACAGCCAGAGTAAAACAAAGCAAGATTGCCTACAGTAATTTCATAATTACCACCCGGCTGCACCCTCCCCCTTCTAAAAGATTTTGATGTCCTCATCAAAGTAAAGTTTTGTTTTGTTTTGTTTTTTTTTTTGTTTTGTTTTGTTTTTTTTAATTAGAGTACTCTAATAGTCTTACAATTTAGTGAAGAGGTCTCCTTGGAACAAGTGGAACACAACGCCATGGGGTGGCACCAAAGGGTTTGACAGGGGCTGCTTCTGGGATCCCTGTAAATTCCACTTCCAATCAGCACTCCATGGCTTAAGACTGTAACGGGATGTTCACAGGATTTGCCAAGTTCATCATAGCTCAGCTTAACCACTGGACGTGGGACTCTCTTTGAGCACCTGGGGGGTTGGATCTCCACTTCATTGTATGGTTGGGGGTAAGGTCTGCTCCCCCTTCTAGAACGTTGATTTCTGGATCAGCGTTGGGAGGCAGGTCCAAAATGTCATTCACAACTGGTTCAGCATCAGCCATATCTTGAGCTTGACTTTCAGCTTCTATGACGTCGGGCTGAGATGGCGTTGTTGATAGTTCTGGGTGTGTCAGCAGCTTTTCCAAGTCGAATTCAAATGGTCTCGACAGGTATACTTCCTCATACTCCGACTCTGAGGATATGTCCTCATCCTTTCTGGTTGTCTGCACCTGTTCTCTGGACTTTTGTTGTTGTGCCCTGGTTACAGGACTTTGCCTCGTCTCCTCTTCATCATCTTCTACGGGAAATCTGACAAGATAACCAATGGGTAAGAGGTGGTTACGATGAACAGTCGGTTCTCCATCCTCCTGCTCACCATCTGGCAGCTGGGCTTATATGTCCTCAGCCCCGTTCTCCAAGCTTCCTGCTTGGGGCTGCTGAGTCTGTGCTTGGGTTTTTCTCAAGCCAAAAGAACCCACGCTGTCCACGCCGCCACGCACTGCCTCCTCCTCCGCTGCTGAGAGAACATCGAGGAAAAAGCGTTCCTGCACACCTGCACCTCCTCAGTGTCACTTCCTCGGGTCAAAAGTACCCCACCCAGACACACTCACAACCAATCACACCATAGCATACAGCCAGAGTAAAACAAAGCAAGATTGCCTACAGTAATTTCATAATTACCACCCGGCTGCACTTCCTTGGCACAATTAGGTCCATAAATATCAAGTATTCTTCGGGCCAGAGCGCAGTAAACATTCACATTTAAAGCCACGACTGCGCATCGGCCTTGTGCCACCAGAGACTATTGGTATAGCTAACGTGATATTTTGCAGCAACAACATTGTGGATGATATTTTGGTACACTAGAATGCAGTGTTTTTCTGAAACCTTCCTTCTGCCTGTGATTTTGGTTTATGTTGGAACTAGCAGCTATATCTTTTCTGGATAGCACGTCTAAATGTCTTCTGGCAAATAATGTTGTATTTACAATGCAGAGACTGTCAGTTGCAAATGTCTAGATGTTGGGATGCATTAGTCAGATTATCATCATCCATTGTGACAGCTACAGCTGACATCTATTACCAAGGAAGAGGAGAATTAAGTCAAATCACGCTACAGTAGGTGGAATGAGTTAATCACAGTGACTGTGGAAAGGACAGTCGCATACATGCGCCCGGTCAATGGCTGTCTGCTTTCTTTTACAAAGAAAACACTAAGTGTGACTGTTGAGGCATGTTATATTTCACCCTCACTAACAAAGCAGCTTTAAATGTCAACGGCAACAGGAGCAAGCTGACTGCTGCTTAAGTATCATCTGTAAAACTATATCAGCATAACAGGATGATGCCAGTTTCTGCCAATGTGGCCAATGCAGCCGCTAGAGAAAAAGATATGGGAATCTTTATTGTTTCGGGTAACCTCGGTAGTCATGGCTGTGTTGTGTATTGTAACAATAAAAGCAATATCGCTGCGTGTGTGCAAGGTAAACTCAAAGCAAAAAGCAAAAGCCTTCATGCTAAAACATTAGCCAAGGTGAAAATATCTAGTGTGTAACTGAGTGGTAAAAGAGGCAAGGTATTATCTCTGCAATGCAATGAAAAATTGATATTGTGGGAAACAAATGGAGGCTTGACTGAGAACAGAAAAATGCCTTATGACTGCCAGTGCTTGGTATATTTATGATAGTCTTGCTTCTATAAATACAGCTAGCATTATTGCTGACCAGGTGCAACCTTTCAGTCTGTTTTGTCGAGGGGAGTTTTCTAGCCAGATAATGTGTCATTGTCTCGAGATGGTTTCAGGAAATTACTTTACTTTACTCCAGTGGTCTGTACAGTCCCAAGATCACAGCCTAATAAAACACTTTGGCGATGAGGTGAAGTGGGATGTTCACAGCATTTGCGCCACTGAAAAACTGCAAAAACTCTGCTGTCAAGTCAATGGAGATCAAAATTCGAATGTAACATATCTGGCACCTTGTTGAATCAATGCTTCAAAAAAAAAAAAAAGTCGCAGTTCTGAGGGCCGGGAGAGTGTCCTACATGGTATTACTTAGGTGTACCTAATAAAATTGTCAATGAATGTATTTACAATACTGGTAAAGGACTTCACTTCAGTCAGAGACCTCCGGCTGAAATATTCATTCCCTTCCTTGGCTTCTTAGCATAGGCACCATGACATCCTAAATTTGCATAGTAGTAAAGATCAATGTAGCTCTTGGAGGCTGGTGTGACACTTATTCAAAACAGCTCCCCTTTTTTCCCTAGTGTAGTCTGGAGCAAAAGGGGGTGAGCAGGCAGTGAGTGATGTGGATAAAGAAAGCCAGACACTTCCTCAGTCGTAGTCAACCTCAAAGAGCATTTTGTCATGTATCTTCACTTGGTAAAGTACCTGCAACCCTCTTCACATCACAACTGAATCAAGGCCTGTTTCACACTATTTGATGCTGTTTGATGTCAGTTGAGATGTGAAAAAAGTAATAGCAGAGTGAAAAAAAAACATCTTCTGTAAAACTTGCATAGCATTTTTCCCCTCTTTTCTACTACATGAGTGATTTTTCTGATGAGTGATAATTATTAAGTTAGATGTCACTGCATTATAAAGGATGTCCTTCAAGCTGAACCTGATTTCAAGGGACAGCCTGACAAAGCTCACTTTGAATTTGGTTGAAAGCATGCCTAATTGAATTTTGATACGTAATTAAATCAAGCAATAAATCAGCCCAGATCCCACTGCAACCGACAATTCAACACTCCTGAGCACCACAAGCTAATTATGATAAAGTTATTATCTCAGCCGAAGGGAGTTCTCTGAATGGCTCCTTCTGCATCATGTAGAATCTTTTCAACTAGAATGTACTCAACCTTGAGGAAAGGGCATTTCTCATATCATGGATCCAAAAGATCCCATAAATGTCACTTGCTCGGTTGGTAATGTATCCATGTTGAAACATTGTCCCATTTTAAAGCAGGTGATTACTTAAAGCAGCCATAGCAGCGAAATGTTTTTTGACTCACTCGTACACATAAACCCATTAATGCACCAAGGCAGAAATGATCTGATATGTTCTAAATCAGCAGTTACAGATGGTGGTAATTTCTGTCAATAATCCGTCGATGTGTAGGAAGTGACTATATTGATTTAACATGGATTTAGAGCATCATCCTCATCATCTGCTTCCTAGTCTCATATGGTTAATCAATTACATCCCCTGCAATTTAAGTGTGCTTTAGATGCCATGCACCGCGCATGTAATCTCATGACATAAGGTATTAAATGAAGTCTAATTATAACTTTGCAGCTATGTGTCATATCATACTCTTTTAATACCTTCCCTAAGAAGACAAATTGGTGTGTCAGGAAAGCCGAGTTCTGCTTCTTGATTCACTGTAAAACAAATTTTAGAAGTTTGTTAAAACTGTCATATGATCCTTGTAAATAAATATGCATAAATGAATAAAATGTGTTTTAATGATCAGTCTGCCTGAACATGAGGAACCTTTTATAAATACATAAAGAAGTGAAATGGAAAAAAAAAAAGGCATAATTCTCCAACTCCCCAGACAACCATACTAGATCTGGCTGGTATGGTTTTCATAAATGAATCCTCTGCAACAATTACAGGAATAGCCTCCTTCTGCATAATTTGATGAGCAAAGAGAACATTGATGAACTTTTTTAATTATTATGCCACTTGGGATTCTGACACAAACGCCCCGGAAGGGGAGGGGAGGTCCACCACTGCAGCTGCTAGGAAGCTTTTTTTTTTTCCCTTTCTCTCTTTTCCTCGTCCTACATCCCGCTTTTTAATTCACCTAATTTGTTGGTCCAAATGAAACAGCAAAAGGTTAGAGTGTGGAGTAATTAACAGCAGCTAGCCTAATGAAATCAGGAGGGGCTGGTACACTGGGAAGATCAATACCTCACTAAGAGTGAAGCGAGAGGGGGGATTGTCCAGGGGAAACAAACATATACAGACCACTTAATAATAATAAGCTGATGAAAAGGCAACACGTTGTCCACTTGTAAATCAAAACGGGTTCAAACACACGGTTACATTATTGCTGTCTTGTAATTGTCTTAAAGGAAAGTTGCTCCTTGTGCACACTCAAGAAGTTTACAGGATTTACACCACTCTCTGAGGTTTGCTGAGAGGGTTTCCCTTTATTGAATGTCAATAAGTACATCAATACACTTTGGACAACTGAACACCAATGCAGAGGTAAATGGGTATTCTATTTATCTAAGGCTACACTTAAGTATATTGAAGACTTTATTAGCCCCTTTTGATGAGGAGGTGTTTTGTTTTGCAACAGTTTTATCACGCTGTCTAAGACATGCTGCGTTTGCCAGAAATATAAGGGATGTAAACTTGAACTCTGCTCACTGCTTCTTGGCTGAGACATTCGTGTCTCTTGTGTCTGCACACATGAGCAGATGGCGTGCACGTCCAAATTTTCCACTGTGCCTATTTGTGTTATGCACGCATATGTCTGCATGTGTGTGATTGTGTTGGGGCCACCTGACAATTGTCATTTCGCTCCTGTTGATAAATTCAGACACATTTGCATTCCCATCCACAGGGAAACCCACTTGATAGCGGGCCACATGCTTTTCTCCCACCGTCTATGAAGAGTTTAAGTAGTAGACTGTGGCATGGCCCCGACAGTTTTGGAATAGCGCAGCACTGGGAAGTCCTGCTTGACCATTATTTTCTCAAACTTCATGCAGGGAGATGAGCCGAATCGCATCAAACTGCAGTCCGAGCCTGAGTCGAAACAAATATTGCAAAATACGCAAGGGCAAGCTGTGGCAAGTTGAGAGACAGTGACCAGCTAGCATGTTTCCTGCCTCTTTGCCTTACTCTGTGCTTTTCCCTACCTTCAAAGGTATTTACTCTGTGAAATAAACTGTTATGTGGGAGGCAGTAGAGATACGAGCAGCAGATCTCATTAGTGTTAAACTATTAGGAGCATGACGACCCCAGGGATGAGGGGTTTTAAGGCTTTCAGTGTAGCTTGAAGTTATCACATCATACACTCTTTAAAAAATATTTTCACAATCTCCAGCAAGGCAGCTTGATGCAGCGTTTTTTTTCTCACTTTGAAGTTGTTACTAATGTACTCACCACAGCTATGCATTGTGATACTGTCTCTTGCTGACAGATTGCAGAGGTCATAATTGAGCTACACTGTAGGACCCTGGTGTCATCAAACCCATAGAGGTCAGGAGCAAGCCTCATCAAAGAAAACTGGAATAGCAAGAACTTGAAATTGCAGAGGCGATGATTTGATTGGTTATGTATTAAAAGATGCCTTTCTATGGAAACAGCAACTCTCCACGCTTTGGTAATGAGTTCTTTTGATATGCATTAATTCTAAGCAAAACGGCAAACCAACAGCATTTGTGTGGTTTTTAAATGTGTTTAAATTTGTCCAGAGGCCAGGGAAATTAGAAACTAGTGCTCTGAGCTTAAGTTGTGGCTATTAAATATCATTTGGAGTGCAGCCTCATTTCATGAGAATATTTGTTACCTTCCTCACATGACACATATTTGTGAACTTGAGTGTGTGTTTTATTCTCTTTGTAGTTTATAAATTATTTTGAATATGTTTTAAAAATTTAAATTAGTAGCATGATTAGTAAGCTATTATTGTTTTTTTTTTTAAAAAAAACAGTTTAAAAATGGTCTGATGAGATGTTTCTTTTATCTAAAATATTATCAGAAAAAAAATGGAAAAGTAGAATTAGCAAGTTTGGCTATTAACAATGATTTCTGTCAAAAGAAAAAAGAAATGAAAAGCAGGTTAAATAATAGAAATAGACTCAGAGAGTGAAACTGCTGCAGGTTTACATTGAAATTAGGTTTGCAACAATAAAAAGCAGGTAGCAGGTTTTATTGTATCGTACAATATCATACAGTCTTAAAACACTTGTAACACATAATGTTTTGTTTTTCTTGTTTTACTATAGTGTTTTGATCTGTTTTTAAAATGAAAACAAGCTTTTTGCAGCGTCAGAACATTTCCTTTTTTTAAATAACATTATTATTTAACATGACTCCTATATTAAGTCAACCTCAGAGTTACTGTTGGGCTCTAATCCTCAGTTATCAGTTGTAATCCTTGAATTATCTGTTCTGTATATATATATATATATATATATATATATATATATATATATAGAGAGAGAGAGAGAGAGAGAGAGAGAGAGAGAGAGAGAGAGAGAGAGAGAGAGAGAGAGGGAGAGAGAGAGATGTCTTCATTGTGCCTATAGGTTTCTACAGTTTTATTACGCTACCCTAACCCTGCAAATAAAATGCCGTTCCAGTGAGCTCTTTCTTGACTTCATTTATTATGGAACAGATAAGATAGTTTTAAACCTTTGTCTTATGCTCAGGGGGTAATGAAAAAGTTTTGAAAAACCTGACAGAAATAATGAAGTCAAACCTCACAGTGACTCACTAAGAAATATGGATAATCCTGACAATGCACAGATTTACACATGTTTATTTGGTTATTTTAACGGACCTTGTGATGGATTTATTACAAGGATAAGATGCCCAGTTGGACTCCATATACAGCACAGGGCTGAGATTCTGTGCTCCACCGCCAGCCTGGTGTTCTAGGTTGGAACAGGGATAAATTTTGATTAATTTAGATTTATAGACTTACATTTATATACTCTAAATGTAAATGTACATGTACTGAGGGAGACTTATAGCTAGCCCACATACAAGCCTAAGCTGAAGGAAAATACAGTTTTTAATATCCCTGATATGCCCACAGCGGGCTCATTGTCTTTCTCTTGCACACTGCAGGCCTAGTTTCCACTATAGATGTAATATTAGCTACCCTTCAGTCTCCTACGCACAGCTGGAATGCACTCTTTCCTACTTTCTGTATATGCTTTTGATTATTGCTCGGTCCCTCTACCTCTGTGGCAACCTGGCATGCCGTAGCTCAGACTTAAGCAGGTAAAGAAATGGGTTATTGCAACACTTCAGCCTCGAGCTAGAGCTGTACCATAGTCAGTTACCATATTACATCAACATCAGATATAATTATATGAGTAAATTGTTTTAAAATATACCATAGAATGCTACAATATGCACAGTGTGCTCCTTTCACTGCTACCTATTCTTACTCTTAATTCATTGTGCAGCCACTGTGTCTCAAAACTGGGATACATTTGGATACAGAAACAGAGCACAATAAGTGTTTTTAATCAATTATTTATCCAATATTTTAATGATCAGAGAGCCTGGGGTGATCAAAGGCTAGGTTCAAGCTCCACTGCCTTTGCCTCGCTAAGACATCCCTCTGTACTTTGATGTGGTTCACCAACAAATGCACTTATCTTAAGCATAACTCTCTCTCAGGCTTGCATGTGAGTGCTTTGAAACTGCTAGTTTGAGAGGCGTGCATACAGAGTGTAGGTCACTGACCAATCCATACTGATGAGGAAAAAAGAGAGAGAGAAAGAGAGAGAGAAAACTCTTACATTGATTGTCTCTAACAATCAAATGCACAACTACTACTTAGAATGTCATCTAAATATGAAACAACCATAGGTCACCTTCTCAAATCCTTCATGTGCATTATCATATATTTAATTGGTTGCCAGGTCTCTAACTTGAAGTCTGTGTCACGAGATGTTGAATAAAACATTACATGGAGAAGAAACAACTGGCTGATGGCAGCCTCAAGTAAAAATCTGCTTTAAATGACCAGTCATGACATGCAAATGAGTAACTCATCAGAGAAACCTGACAAATGTTGGTGTGTTCAAGTATGCAAAAAAAGAGAGAGAAAATAAAATCTATTTTTCAATAACACTTCAATAAATAAAGTTGTGTTTACAGAAAAAATTTGTATTCCTTTCTCCAGTCATTTCATTTTGTAAGGTTAGTGCTATGGATGTTCAATCCTGATGCTGTGATAATGTATAGGTAAAATATGCATTTTAATTACCACCTATGAACATAACCTACACTATATACCCCAGAGAGTGTTTTTTAAGACTATATCCAAATGCATTTCTTGAGCACTCAACTTGTGAAAATTATTATGTATACCTTTTTTCACTTTGATTCCTGTGCTCAATGACTATGTTTAATGTACTTTTAGGAGCAAAATTCTATTTGTACCTTGTTGCAAAATATGTCAAGGAGTGACAAAAAAAAAGAAAAAAAAATTAAAGGTGACTGAGGTGACTTTGAAATACCAAATAGTATTGTCCTATGACATTTATTTTATACCTATTAAAACCCACATTAGGACAAGCTGTAAACGAAACACTAACATAGTTCAGCTTATAAAGTTGTGCTAAAGTTGTGCTGGCAAAAATATATGCATATCATACGAACACAAAACTACATTGACATTCATTACAAAGGGAATATTAGCTCTGTTTTAGTCTTCACCAACACCTGAGGGAAATATATGGCCCCTTTAGCTGCTAAATGTCATCAGCTGACTGCTAAATTTGTCTGTCTGGTCTGTGGCATAGGTAAGGTGGTGGGTTTATCGGAGCTTGTTTTTTTGCTGAATACAGCTGCTCAGTGTTCCTGACAAATGGGATGATGGGAGGTGAGAGCGGGCCAAAACAGAATATTTGTGAGCTTATAGAAATGAGCTGACTAAAACCCTTTCCGGAGCTGAGGTGAGCTGCAGAGTCTGGCCAGAATTATTAGTGGGTTGCTCACTACAAGATTTTACAATATAGCATAGAACCACAGCATGTGAGTGACAAAAATAGCAAGTTTTGCGATAAAGTAATGCCTTTTCTTAATGTAAAGTCTTTTTCATATAACATGTTTGCAGGTGGACATAACATGGGTAATATCAAGAACACACCATTGAAACATATGCATGTTGGCATAGAGCTTAACAGTACATTATTTTTTTATATAGCTACAATTCACAACAAATGTTACCTCATAGCACTTCACATAATCAGGTGAAAACATTGTGAATTTTAAATAGAGAACAGAAAACCCAACAATCCAAAGTTTCTTTTGGATTCGATATGAGCAAGCATTCAGTGACGATGGGAAGGACCCCCCCCCCCCCCAAAAAAAAAAAAAAAACATAAAAGGGGAAAAAGAAAAAAAAAAACTCTGACAGAACCAGGCCCAGAGAAGGTGGCCGTCTGCCTCGACCAGTTGTGTTGGGAATGGAGTAGAGTGAAGATTTTTTTGTGTCTACATTTTTTTGCTCTCATTTTAATATGCCTGGCATTTTTAAACTGAGTAACTTTTAAAGAAGAGATATAATTTTGGTGACGTACACCAATCAGCCACAACATTAAAAATGCTGACAGGTGAATAACATTGATCATCTTGTTACTATGCACCGTTATGCTGGGAAACCTTGGATCCTGGCATTCATATGGATGTTCCTTTGACATGTACCACCCACATAACCATTGTTGCACATTTCCCCATGGCAGCAGTGCTCCCCAACAGCAGCAGACTTCCCCCACAGGACAATACGTCCTGCAAAAACTGCTCAGAAACGACTCTGCTGCCAACATCTCGTCTGTAAAGATCCCTTGTCCGAGCCCCGGTGGGTCCGAGCTGTTTTTGGCAGCACGACATGGGCTTTACAATATTAGGCATGTGGTTTTAATGTTGTGGCTGACTGATGTATTGTTGGAACTTGTTGTTTTAGCACCTTGATGTTTCATGGCAATACGGTTATTCAATTGTTACCCACATAAATGTAGTGTTTTTTCTCCACACAAACCTGTTATTATGTATAGTCTATAATTAATATTACTGCACAATGCAACCGTTTTATTGTGTCAGGCAGTAGTTGGTTAGCAATTGTGCGACCCAATTTTTTAATTTAGTTAGTTGTCCATCATTTTGAACCATTTTGTTTTTGGTGTGCTGCGCTGTAACTCTGTCAGTAGCAGCTCCCTTGTCGAACAATTATGGCGGGATAATCTGTTGACACGAACTTGTTTCCTGTTCATTGTTTTACCGTTCCACCCCAGCAGTCCTCTCTGCTTCTCCCCTGTCTAAGTGGCTCCTCACTGCCAGATTTCTTCTATTTTCTTTGCAAATAAAGTCACGTACTCAGATTATTATACACAGTACAAAGAAAACAAAATTGGTGATTAAAAATTAAATACTCTTATCTCTCTGTGAGTTATCTCAGTCCCCAGAGAGAGGATGCTATTTTGCAGGCTTGCGGGTGTCTTTTGTTCCCAATTTAGAAGCTTGTCGCTGTTTATTGTTAATTTTTGATGCTTCATTTGATATTCTGTTCACTTTCCACTCTGACATGCAGAGAAAACATCTTTATCAAAGTGTCAGTTGTATGGCGTGTGCTGTCAGGATGTCAGGTTTGCCCTATTCTTTACATTTCTGGGGAGAGGTGTGTACGCTGCAGCATGGTTTGTTGGTGAGCCAACTGAGCATGGAAGTGTGCTGTACAAATGCTGCATCTGAGGAAGAAATCAATATGTATCCTAATTCTCAATTCCAACTTAAGGAATACTTTAAACTCCCAAATCTATGAGGTTGTCAATTGTGAACTCTGACTGACTCGAAGAAGAATGAAAAGTTCTCAGCACAGTTTCCTTTGTTGGTTTCAAGTCTCCATTTCCATAGCAAATCCTCTGTAGAGTTATAGTGAGAGACAGTGATGTGAAATGACTGTTCTTCTGTCCTTGCAGGAGGCCTGTCAGCTTGGCAAGATAACCTCTGTGAATGTAAGTCTTACACATTTTATTCTATGCTCTTTTCTTTTCTTGCATGTGCACAACTCTAAGCTTAATCAGAGCATGATTTTGCATTTGTTTGCTCTCTTACTATTTTACACGTATCATTGCAAGTAGTTTTGTATGTCATTTATATACAGCAAATACAAATTAACAAGTTAACATGCTAATGTCAACACATCGAATCACAGAGTGTTTCAAAGTGTTGCTCTTTTAACATTGTAATTGTTGACAACTTGTGTAGTTAGAATTTAACACTTCGAAAAACTGGCCTGTGTCAGCCGTTAATGTTTCCCTCATATTAGCACTGGGAGGTGAATATGTTCACAGAAATTGTAGCAGAATTTGTCATGGGTTACAGATGCTCAAATACTTTTTCTGTCAAAAGAACATGAAGAGAACAGAACATGTTCATAATATTGGTGATATGACTGTTTCACACTGAAAGAAACACTGAATTCATCACTCTGTGGAACTTCCTGCTATCGTCCAAACTCAACCAGCATCCTGTGAGAACTAGGGTAAGAGGGATAGTTTTATCTTAGGAAAAAGTAATGGCTTTATCTAATATACACCAACTAGCCACAGCATTGAAATCACTGACAAGTGAAGTGAATACAATGATCATCTTGTTAAAATTCAATATTCTGCTGGAAAACATTGGGTTTTCAAATCAATGTTTCCTCGACACGTACCACCCACCTCAATATTGTTGTAGATCCAGCACACCTACCCATGGCAACGGCAATCTCCAACAGCAGCGTCCTCCCCCTGCAGGACAATGACCTCCCACACCACCACAAAAGCTGCTCAAAAACGACTCGATGAGCACGACAAAGAGCCCAAGGCACTGACCCAGCCTCCAAACTCTCCAGATCCCAATCTGATCTAGCATCCACAGGATATGCCAGAACAAGCCTGATTCATTCTGTAACCCCCGGGACCTGGCGGATACAGTGCCAACATCCCAGTGGCAGATGCCACAAGACACCCCTAGAGGTCTGCTCTCCACACCCTGAAGGGTCAGAGCTGTTTTGGCAGCATGAGGAAAGCAATATCAGGCAGATGGTTTCATTGTTGTGGTTGTGACTGATGCATTTTTAACTAGAAATTCATTTCAACAATAGCTACATATTGGGGAAAAAGGTTCATTTATGGTAGATAAAAAGAAACCTAGAAAAAATACTCTATGCTTTGTTATATACTGACAAAACAGGTGCTAACTCATTCAACAGATAGCTTGACAAATAAGTTGCAACTCTAAGAATCAAATTGGCAAAAAGTCTCATAGTGGTGCAAAAATCACAACAAATGCTATCAAGATGAAGGTCTTCATTAACACATAATGATGATACTTGGAGTGCACTTTTTAATAAATCCAGAGAAAGCCATCTGTTTGAGTTTCTTGCACAGTAAGGTCAACCCATTAACACTAAAATCATTACAGTGACATTATCAGACTTAACTGGCAGAAAAACAACAAAAAACAACAACAAAAAAACCCAGTTCTGATTCTGTCTTTTAATACTATGAATCTGTTGACAGGGTGTGAAATGAAACATATTCTACGCAGCTGTTCAGAGCAGTGCATTTTAAAGACGCTCAAAAAAACGCATTCTCGAGCAAGATCAATGCACGATCTTGCAGTTTTAACGAAAGCGATCCCAGATCCACACCAAAAATTTTATTTTCTTCCTTTGCCCGTGCTCCACCTCTTCAGTAAGTTTTTATGAAATTCGGCTTGGAAGTTTTCCTGTGATCTTGCTGACAAACAGGTGGACAGACAAACAAACGCACAGCACTCATGACATACAGTACCTCAGCCTGACAAGCCTCTCGCCTCAGCAGCAGAACGAACTCTGCAGAGACTGGGGTTCTCAGGAAATACTAGAAATGTAACATTCCTCGACTGAGAGGTGGAAGAAGCTCAATCCAACCAGAAAAACAACAACACTGGTGGACTGATGAAGAGAGTGAAAATGACTGGTGTTTATGCAGTCTTGTGAAAAAGTGCATGTTAACTCTCCAAAGGCAGTGGTGTTGATCTGCTGCTCCTTTTACATGGGATGGTACTGGTAACCAAGACAATGACGGAGAAGCTTGTTGCAGATGGGAAAGGGTCTATTTTCACAACAGCCATGATCTTTTTTTTAAATCTGACTTAAGTAGTGCAGCTGCATAAACCAAACAAAACAGCAACTAAAAATGAAATAATGAGAATAACCTCAACAATACCTCAACTATTTGTAAAATTAATGATCCCATATGGGACCTCACTTTCTCAGTTAAAAATCTGTATACTGGAAATCATCCTGTTCTGAACCTCAAAACCACTGTTGGTATTAATCTGCTACTGCTGATCCCTTCATCATGACTGGATAGTTTCTGAGACTCTTAACAATATCCTTTCATGAATATGATTGATACTTTGTGGGCGATTTGTGAGACCTTGGTTATTATATTAGCAAAAATATGTTTTTAAATGTCAAATTACAGGTGGTAAATATCAACACTAAGAGCTTCTTGTCCTCCTTTTAAATGTTTCTTTAGCAAGTGTAGCAAAACTGTGACGTAATTTATGAAGAAATCCTCTACAGAATAATTTGTGTTTTGTTCTGACTAGTTTTATTAATGCATAGCCACGATTTTCATATTATTTAATGCACATTTATAATACAAGTGAATATCATTATTGTGCTGCTGCTTGTTTGTACTAAAGTCATTATGTTGATAACATTTGACTACATACTATAAAAGTTTTCAAGAATTCAAAAGAGTTTGATCACAGCTCAGTGTAAGACACATGTTTGCTAGGTCTGGGAACATTACTATAGTTTTGCCACGTCACAGAAAATGCCATCATAGCAGATGAACCAATGAGGAATGAAAGTGATGAAAATTCATTTAATTTGTCAAAAAATCGCCCACTAATCTCACAGCCCACTAGCTACAATCACCTCCTTCTTGCATGTTCCTGCTAACTCATCATCTCACCAGTGAAGGCATGTCATCTCTCACACAATAAACTACACAGGAAATGTATTCAACAACATTTAAAAAAGAAGGAAAAGAAAAAGAAAATGAACACAAAGCCAAATCACTAACAGATTTTTGTGGATGTTGCACGATCTTGATATAAAGCAGAGCAGGGACATGTGGGACGATGCCTTTTGGATCTTGCCCTTGCTGTATTGCTGTTTTTTTTTTCTCCATCTCTACATAAGACATGTGCGACATGACAAATCACCATTTCCTCTGAACAGATTTATGCAGGTCTAGGTGTGCCCGCAAGCTGATCCTTATCTGAAATGGCAGAGCCAATCTCCCCTGATTCACTCCTAAGTGGTCCCTGTTTATTACTCAAAGTGAGGTGGTTGTCAGCCAAGTCCTTCTCCGTGCTGCACTGACTTCTTTGCTGTTTTGAGACTCATAGTTGGAGGGGAAGTATATAAAATAATAAAATTCAAAGGACTGTAGTCTACCAGAGGAGAAAGTGGCAGCCCCTCCTCCCTCCTCTATATCAAACTATAACGGACTTCTAATCCAGTAACCCGTGAATCCATCCCCATCTGGGTGGTTACCAGAGGGAGGGTTTTGGATTTTCTGCCTTGTTGTATGGTAGAACTTGGCATGCATCTCTCCTGTTCATTTTATCGCTGTGTACATACTTCTCAAGGCAGTGTTTTATCTGGCTGAGCGGGCTTTGTTTGGTCTTGATATCTCTTACCGCAGCTTGTCTTTGCTTTATGGATTTCTGGCAGCTTCTTTAAATAAGTGATAATGCTTAGCACTCACCTTGACTCCTTAGTGAATGTTTATTTTTGTTTGTCATGTTTGTCTTTCGACATTAACGTTTCATTCGCATTAGTCATTTACCACCGAGAGCAAAAGTTTTATTTATTTAAGCCCCATTAATAGTATTTAATTGTAATTAACATTGTAAATCTATGGCTTAGTAATGAGTACATCGTGGAATCAAATTAGGCTTTTCTTAACATCTGGCATCAACCTGAATGGGCTTGAATAAACAGCAGTCTAAAAAGGAAGACACTCCCTCATGCAAAATGATTATGTCCTAATTGTCACGGGCAGCTGTTTGTTCTAATAGATTCTGGATGCCATTGTTGGAGCAAGTTTCCAATAATTAGAATCATGTGGAGAGGAAGCATGCTTTTTGTAGCGCTGCCAGCCTCCCGTAAGTGGGCTCTTTCTTTTGCTGGAACCTGGACATTGCTTTTGCGTGCATCCTCCAGTAATTTGAGAAACAGCTGCCAACACTGTTTGAGAACAAGTAGATATTTAGACTACTTGAAAGCGTGGGCAAACATGGCACACAGAGCTATATAATTTTGCCAACAAGGTATTCGTCTCCTCTCCGTCTCTGAAATTGAATAAAATCGCGTGAAGAGCGGAAAAAAAGCTATGCTATGTAGAACTATACAACGCATGTGATACCACATGTAGTAAAACCAAGATTAATTGTCCTGACTCCTACATCATATATTTTTTGTGGCAAAAACTTACTTCTGTGCATGCATGATAACAAATGCCTCTTTCTGCTTTATTTTCCTAATAGAAAATAACAGCAACAAAAAAGCTTTTGTTTCTGAGTTGTTATCTCACACAAGAGTTGAAGGCTGTTTGTGTGCTTCTTTTCTGTTTGTTTCTTTGACTGCGTGCCCTTTTTTCCCCTCTCTTTCTCCTTGTTTCTCATCTGTCTTTATCCGACTAACATACACACACGCAAACACACGTACACACTCAGATTTGTGGCCTCAGGAGCTAGATGAATCAAGTAAATAGAATATTTAGCTTGCTGTTTCAACATCACAGCATTGAAAACCACTCAGTTGTGCTTTCAGGGTGCTAATTGTGTGGATTTAGGTTAGTCAACCCTCTCTGATAGTTTTTAAATGAAGCTTTTTGTGCACTTGGTTTTTGGCAGTTTGTCCTTCATTAGAGCCAGACTTTATTTTACTCTCCCTCTCTCCTCTATTTTCCAAGCCTTATTTAGCTTTATCAAAGAACAATAAGTGCTTTATCTATGCACTGTAGTGGCTATGGAAAAATATGTGAGCAAAGAGACATCACCACCTCCTGAGCTTAAAGGAGCATGTGTTAATGATGTTTTTAATTCAGAACTTATATTGCTTTTGTTGCTATGGCAATGAAGAAAATCAAGATAGTCATTTGTGCACCAGTTGTATTTGCTCTTGGAGAAAAAAAAGAGAAAAAAAAATCTTATCAGTTTGAATAATGGGATGAATAAAATTCACCGCAATAACCAAAGCTGAGGGCGTAATTATATTTTATGCGTTTTATGCCTCTATACAGTGTGATGCAGTATGATGTTACTCAGGGAATCATGTGAAGACATAAATTCAGGGTACAGTCTATATTACCGAAACAGTGCTAAAGACTAGTCAGATCTTCTCTCTTCTCGTTTTTTTCTCAAACTCCAAGGAAGAGACATTAAAAAAAGTAAAACATGAAATCAGCGGTGTCTACAGATTACCCACTGTGCCTCACAATATGAATAATTGTTGCTCTGTGGTTTGGTTTCGGCGGAAATTGCTAACATATTAGCCGACATCGCTACATGCGGGATGCGTTGCCTTCTTTAGCTCTGAAAGAAAGGTCACAACATGAACTTCTGTAAACCTCCAGAGAAATCAGAGGCCTGCACTGTTGAGAAGAAAAAGCCCACACTCCTGTGATCCCCAAGACTTTACAAATCAAAATCTCAGCCTCCACATGCATTCCCACCTCTTTTGTGTCTAAATTGGGTGAGAGGGAAAACTAGGACATAGTTCAACCTGTTAATACCCATCCCATCTATTATCAGGATGTGCATCATGGAAGTCTCAATTATAAATCTTGTCGTATCTGAAAAGTCATTCAGTCGACTCAAAAGACAAGAACACATTTCTGGGTTATGAGGTCAGTGTCTCAATTAGTCCGTCTAATGGCAAGATGCAGTTTTAGCATATTTTCCTATCAGAAGCTCGGTAAAGATGATGAATGCAGTGCGATGCAAACAACAATTGATGCATTTAGGAAAAGATTTCCCACGTAAAAGCCGTCTCGCTGTACTCATTCACCCGTGAACGAGCATATCTGTCACTACTCATGACAATAATAATCTTTGTCAGCGGTAGTGTGCCAAGACTTTCTCCAGGAACAGAGAGAGAATACCTGTGAACGATCATTTCTGCACACATTACTGAACAACAGTCTTTTTCAGGCTGTGATTTTCAATGTTTCTCTCAGGTGGCCACCAAATGAGAGAGTGTTCTGGATAATAATAAGAAAAAAACATAGCAGCAACTGGGGTCAAGGGTCACACTCTGAAGTGTTGATTACATCAGTTTAGGGACTGTCTCAATCTTTTCATAAAAGTGGTCCGTTCACCTGAGGAAGAAAAAAAAATAGCAACCACCACAAAAAAATATACAACTTTCCTCATGTAGCTGTGGTGATACAACCTTGCAAATAGTTTGGATTTTATGTGCCAATGCTTTGAAATGTCTTTTTCTGAGATTTCTGTCCTCACCTCAGTACACTGGAGGTGAAAGAAACATTGAATGTGGCGCTCCAAGCTTTGATATATTATATTTTGACAGATTCAACAACAATGTTTCTCTCCAGAAGAAATGTCCTTGTTGTTCTGGACACATCTGACTGTGAAGTTTTCATTGAAAAAAGGAGAAGACTGCTCATTGTATGGTGGATTATCCGGAGAAAAATAACACTTCTTTTCTGGAACAAAAATCGCTGTTGATATTTTAATGTAAATTTGCTATTCTGTGAGCACCACGCCTGAGATTCCATTCGCCTCCGTAGGGGGCGGCAGACATCTCAGCGGTGGACATCTCAAAACCCAAACAAATATATTTTATACATAAGGCGACAGCCCAAATATTATGACCGCTCACAGATGAAACAAATAAAACAGATCATCTCGCAACAACAGCGCATGGCAGGTGTGGAGACCTGAGAGACTCTGACAAAGGGCAGATTATTAGAGCCAGATAACTGGGTCAGCGCATCTTTAAAACAACTCTCTGGGTCAGCAGCGGCGTCTGCCTGAGGAAGGACAAATCATAAAACAGCAACAGGGTGTCCAGAATGCTTCACAACATACAGGACATAAAGAATCTGCTGCCAATGTCTATTTTTTTTAGCAGCTACAAATCATATGCCCTTAGAGAAATGTTGCTCTGATCACTTCTCAATTAACAGATTCCCACTGGTATTTGGGCCTTTTCAAGCTCCTCGTCCATAGAGTTAATCTCTCACCCACACATTAGTTGCTCATTTATATCTGTGTTGTTTTGCTTCCTCTCTTTGTTTTTTTTTTTCCCTCCTTTTTTGGTCATATTAAACAGTACCGGAGAGTTTCTCATGGAATATTTTTTGTGCTCCAGACCCAGCGCCGTGTGACGTTCCATCTTCCAGATGGTTCCCAGGAGAGCTGCAGTGACAGCGGGCTGGGAGACCCGGAGCCCAGCAGCACCACCAGCACCACCCAGCCTCTTCCCCTCAGCTTCCCCCAGGAGGAGTACTACGAGCAAACATCACCTAACAGCCGCACCGAGGGGGACGGAAACTCAGACCCTGAATCCAGTGAGTAGTGAAGTTTGTTATGCTCAAACAACAGGCCAGTCTTTTATTTTCTTTTTTTAAAAAATTATTATTATTTAGTTTGGGATTTCTGAGGCTGACGACCCTATTTACAAGTGCCCATCTGCGTCTTCAGACAGTAAAATTATTTACTGACATTACAGCTGTGATTGTAACTGTGACAACACAGTCTTGCAAAGGTTTAACATGCGGCCATTTTCTGTCAAATAACTAGAAACAAGCGAGATTCACGTGAATTTCTCTTTGCCATACATGCTGTCTTTTTTTGTGAGAGCATTTCTTTAAACAAGTAGAGCAACTATTTTGTTGTTCTATGTGGAGAAAAATAAACTCCTGTTTCATGTGCCATATACAACAGTTTCCCCGAAAAAAGAAAAAAAAAACTTCTTAGTCATTGTAGATATGCAAATAAAGCAGTTTGATGAGAACAAGCAATGAATCTGTCGTGGGACTGCACAATAATATTAAGGGTATAATTTTCACAATGGTGCATTTATTAGTGAAAATTAATTTTGCAAGGCTGAATTTTGTAAATGTTATCTAGTGCTAAGCTGTACAACGTAAGGGGAATTATAACTCTGAAGTTGGACCTCTGCTGCCGAATTATTTTTAAATGATTCACAAGACAGCTGTCACTGCATGGCTTACTGCCCAGTGATGTTCTCCATAAAAAGCTTCATTGAACGCAGCGATACACAAGTCCTGCCTCATGCATATGCAACATTTCTTTTTTTCAAATCAGTGCTCAAATAACTTGCAGAGAGGAGGAAGAAAAGTGCTTAAGACACAACACAGAGAACTCTGCATTTCTCCTCCAGTGGTATCTAGAGCCAAGGCTATCCTGAGTCTCCCATCAACGTGTCCTTGTCACGTAGCCCCCCAGCCTCCACACACACATTCTCAAGCCGGACATTCTGAATCAGATCGTGTTTTCTGGGGCTAACGCTGCGTCATACGTGGCAGACAGGATCGAGGCTCAGATCGGCGCAGACCTTCACTCCTTCTGTGGCCCATGTGTATCATTGCCAGGATTGCCTTACCCATTGCTCTGAGTTACCTGTCAAAAAGCAAGACTGTTTTATTTTTTCCTTTTCCCCCCTGCTATGCAGCAGAGAAAATCCACAAGACGGGGAAAAATAGATTGCATTGCATACACCTACGTGCGGTATAGCCATTGTGTCGCTGTTGTAAGTGAGACAACAGTCTTTGGTGCCTCCCCAGCAGCTGGGCTGACAGGTCCGGGGCCGGGGTGTCAGTGTGAGTGTGATTGTGAGTGCTTTCGTTAGAAATGAGACAAAATGCGTGACATCCCGGTGATGGCTTTCTGTTCATTTACATGTGGAGGTCTGCTATATTTGTAATTTTTTTTTTTTTTTAAGGGTCTTGCAAGTAACAGCAAGAAAGCATGTGCACATCTGTACATGTGCAGGCATGCGTTTAAACGCACAAACACATATATCTGCTGATGAAACCACTCCCTCCCCAGCTGTTCTCTTTAATGTATTCCCCACAATGACAGCAGTGATTCATTTATGCGATTCATTCACATACAGAGGCAATTGCTCGTCATTTCATTAATATTCAACGACACAAACATCTCATACTTCATAAACTTACTCAAATACTGTACTTATTACCCACTTTCCCTCTGGGGTAATATTTGTTGAAGTGCATTAGTTTTAGATAGGAGGCCATGCTAATGTAATAAATGCATGTGTACTTTACAAATTGGTTCATTAAAAGAGTGAGCTCAATATCAGAGTCTAAAATTAGTATTTGGATATAAGAAAAAGCCATTTTCAGTTATTTGACCACAAAGTCCCATGTAATTTTCTGTTGTCACCTTATCACACCAAATTGTATTAAAGTTAATGTAGTTCCAACAGATGAGCAGGAGAGACCTGATCATATTCAAGCATAGTGTCTACATCATATGAGAAGTGATATGATTAATATGAATACTCACATACCGTGTAATTTACGAGACTGTTGCAGCATTTATATATGAATTTCTTGCCTTAACAGGCTTCAGCAAAATGCAGGAAATTCCTATTTTGTATAATCTTTCTAAATACATCGTTCACAGACCAGATATTCACACCTGAAGCCAGGAAAGTTCTTTCATTTGCTTCCGGATGCTACTGATTTAACGTGTGTTTAGGATGGCACATCATTTCAAGACAGAGCGAAAGTCCTCTGACTCATCGAGCTCCATTTTCTTCTCCCAGAAGTTGAGACAGATAAACTCTGACTCTGTGCGACTCGGTTCAAAAAGAAAGATGGTTCCTGTGCACGTTGACGGTCTCAGAGATGAGCGCGCTGGTGACAGAGGGGGGCCTAAGATGGATTAGATATGGTTTTATCAATGAGCACCAGGCTGGCATGGTGGTGGCAATCTCTTATCATGTCGTCTCAATTTGTAAAGCAGAAAGAACAAGGAAAAGTGGAAAGAGGGGAGCGGAGATGGAATGACTCCAAGTGAATAGGGAGAAGCAGCCCTGGGAGATTGAAAGAGCCAAGCAACGGTGGAAAGGGGAGAATTTCAGGAGTCAAAAGCTGTATTGTTTCGTAAAGGTGCTCCAGCTTAGACCTGAATGTCAACTTGCACTGAATAATTGTCTGTGCCAAAGGCAAGCCATGTGGCCTTCTTATGACAATGAATTTCTCAACTCCTCTTTAAACCTGCATCTTTATTAGACCACCCTCTCTTGAAATAAAGTTCATATGACATTTTATGTTTCTATTATTTATGAGTTAGGCGGCTGTTCATTTTATGAGCTCTTGCCTCCCCCTCCAGGCTTACTTCACCACCCCGCCATCAGTCTTGTGCTGTCGCCTCCCTTGTCACACATTGTTCCAAAGGTTTTGATAGTTCCTCCTTTGTCTCGACAAATAGATAAAAGCTGCAAATTAATATCATTTGCATTTGTAGTTTTACGTCCAACCCCGGTGCATCTGACAGGTGGCTATTACGGTACTACACATCCAGAACAATTAAGCGTGATGAATAGTGGCTGTCCTTTTTGGCCAAATTGCAACAGTACATCAAAACATCAAAACCAGGAATATATAATGCAATGTAATGCAGCTCCTCCTGCATGCCTGGGATCTACAACACTGTTACGGCTGACAGTCTCTCTTGTAGTGACTCAGAGTTGTGGAATATTTGGTTTCCAGCACAGTTTTACAGAAGCTGTGACAGACTTTTCCTGGAATCACAGTTGTTTTTAGTTGAATATTGAAAGTATCCAGCTGATGAAAATGTCATTCTTGACCCATCCTGGCTCAGACATTGAGTCCTGGCATTGGGATTTGTTTTTTGTTTTTTTCTTTTTTCATGGTAATGACTACTGGCGTGGTTCTGGGTGATGTGACTGCACTTCTGATCAGTTAAGCTTCATTGCGAGTAAATAATTAAATCCTGCATTTTAAAAATATTCTTTTCTCTGTTTCTTAATTTTGAACAGTCTCTGCTGTTTAGCTGATGTTGTCGTAATGATGTCCTGAAAGGCTTTTGCGGAATGATGGGAATCATCATGTCGATCAGTGCTAAGCCCTCAGACAAAGTACAGTAAAGTGGGAGCAAATCCCTGAGTCTAAATCCTTCACATTTTTTCAAACAATACACAATTTTGTTTGTGGAATGATTTATAATATACTTATTTCTTTCTCCTGTTGTTGGAGTTGAAGGATTTAGGAGCTTGTGCTTTTGCCCACTTACAAGCAGCTCCGACGTAGTGCATTAGTCTCTGAGAGAAACATGAAAAAGCCGCGCAGTATAGTGCCGTATCTTAATCTGTGGCATATGGCTTTCAAATGACCAGCTTACACCTTGTCTGTCTAAGATCTAAATCTGCTATTAAAATAAGCCAATCCTTTTTAAATACTGCAAGTGTAATAAGATTATAGTTTTAAATGCAGTGTATTGTAAACCTCCAGACTTTTTACAAAAGGGAATTGCTTCAACAAACAACAGATTTCCACCAATGTTTGTTTTTCAGGTTTACTTTATTTTACCACTTTAAACACTTTTGTGTCCTTTACAGCACAATATATCATTCCTCATGTCAGCAGACAAATAATCTGATTAAAGGTTTGCTTGGTTCATGCTTTCTGGGGGCTACATTCCAAAGTCTTTGATTTCTGTAGGTCCAAAATTTTCATAATGGCTCACAGACTGAGTTTTCCAGTTGGCTGATTTACAACTGCCCTTTTCTTGTCTTTGGAAAAGGCCACTTGACGTGATCTACTGTGCCAAACACGTTGGTACCACTTGAATTTTTAATACTCCCCTAACCTCCGACTCTACCCAGTGTGTCTGGCCCCCAATTCAAAGCTTGTACTGAGATTGGAATTCAACTGTCTAGACACAATCTGCCAACGAATAAAGGGATTTCATGAAAAAAAAAAAAAGAGGTTGTTGCTTGTGATTGGAACTCAACATAACAAAAGGCTCTAACACTGCATTTTATCATTCAAACCAATAGTTTGGCACATCATTATGTGACAGCAACAACGTTACAGTGTTCAGTACAGTTAGCTGCATTAATTATTCATATGAGTCCAATCTCAGTTTCACTTTGAGGGTTCTCATATGCAATTAGAAGTAATGAATGTGCTTCTTAATTACATTCATTTGTGCAAATTTCCATTCCCTATTGAATTTTTCTGTAGAAACATTGTGACACTGACCAATGGCATATCATTTGCAATGTGACTAAATCCATTCAGCATAGAACAATTAGCTGTAATTAGTGTTACAATGTCATCAGCGACCAGGGGGAAAGACTAAGCTGACATGCAAGGCAGAAGAGGACCCTTGTTCAGAGAGTTAAAAGTCCAATATTGTAGCAAGATCCAGATAATTGGCTGACCACAGGTTAGGAAGATGATGAACTGTTGTAAGACTGTTAGGCTTTTTTCCCCCCTCAACTTTTATTCAAGCAAGGTTGGCTGAACAGGCATTCTCTTTGATAGCGATGCCCTTCTCCACATTTACACACTTAGTAGCTGCCAGTGCAAGCCTTTTTTCTCTGCCAGCCCATCTCATCATCTACTGCTGACAAATGAGCAGCTTCTCTGCAGTAATTAAGAATGAAGTGCCTTGCTTAAGGGTACAGTGCTGGTGGTTGAGAGATGGTGGGGAAGTGTTTCTCATTCATTTCACATCATGACCTTACATATTGTCATGTTATCAGAGTTATTCTGGCAGCGGTGTGTATATTTAATTCATGCTGCACATAAAATGGTAATGCAGCCTATTCCTTTTCTTGCAGTTATCCCACAATCTACAAGATAACTTCTTCAAGCTCCTTTTATTTTTTCACATGATTTGCACCAGTTTGCTTCCCGCTATATATTCTCCCTCATATAAATAAATAAAAGCCTTTGTGCCTTCTGGCTCCCAGAACTTTTTACGGCTGCCCCAGTGGGCCTGCAACAGAGCTAAATGAAGCAACAGCGAATATTAACCTACATAGATTAGACCCTTCCTTTTAAGATGATTTTCAATTTTTTTTCTCCTTTTTTTTTTGACCGCTGGGGGTCTGGAGTTGAGTTAGAACGGGATTTAAATGGACTCACCGGTATCTTTCTCAACCGACTGGGATTTGATGGAAGTACTCAGTTCTCAGAGGTGAGGTGGAGGGGAATCCTTGTTTTATCTGGTTCAAATGCCACACCAGTTGTCTTGGAGAGAGACGAGCTATTGATCTGGAGGAGTCAACTCAGCTCGCAGAAATCTCTCTCGACCCTCCTTCAAACAACTGAGTTGTGTTATGTTAGAAAGCTACTTTTCCAGAGTATTAGGGCCCCTTCTTTGTTACCCTGCCAAAGTCTTCAGTGAAGCTGAGATGGGAGCTTTGTGGTGCAATCATCCAGATCTCACCAGGACAAGACAAGAAGATATTAAAAGATTTAGGAACAATCAGTGCATGACATTTATAGTTTTGTGTTTTTTTTCTTTACAATGACTGTGTTTAAAGGTGAATGAACTCAGTGCAGTGTCATCGTCATCTTGGCAAAAGTGCATCACTCCACTTAATCACCAGCTAATCCAAAAATGAGGTGGAGCGTATGAGTGCAGGAGGACATGAAAATGTCTCAAGGCCATGAACTGTCCAGTGAGACAACAGACACACATCACTCAAAGCAGCTATGCCCTTAACTGTGCATAAATCTGAGCCTTAAAGCCATTTAAATGGGTGAGTTATATAAAAAATTCACTCCTCATACTGTTGTAATGACCAGGGGAAATTAGCTATGGAGACCAAAGGCATTTCTTTCTACCACACTGTAAATATGTTTATTTCTGCTGGATAATTGGGTTGGATTGACTTGCTTTTGGATACAGCCTCAAGTGACCACTTGAGAAACTGCAACTGGGGTTACCGCCTGTTTTTATACCACTGCAATTCCTTCAAAGTTAAAGTAAATAAAAAATATGCTGAAAGTTGAGAACATTGCCACGATGCAGAGAGCTGAATTACAAACTGAAACAGAAACAAACAGTGATTGTATTGAAAACCTGCAGCCTCAAACAACTTGAGTATTTTTAACTTAGTTTTAGTGTGAGAGTAGTGCAGCTGTTTTTGCCTTGACCAGAAAACCTTCTTAATTAACGTACTTGTTTATTTTATGCAACTATTCTAGGAGATTAAATGGCTTTTTAATGAGAAACATTTTTTGTTGTTGTTGTTAATAGATTGTTACTTTTCTTTTGAGAACTTTAAATGCATGAGCATGCCCAGAAAGATCTGAACGGGCAGAAAGTTCAGTTAGTTTACTTTTTCTTTTTCTTATTTATTTTTTTTTTTGGAGAAAAACTGAAAAGTTGGCTGGATGCACCATGTTTGACTGTCCAAACGTTGCTGCTTCAAATTCACTAAGCAGCACAGTGACTTGAGTGGGCTTTTCAAAGACCTGTACAATTAAAATACTCATTCCGAAGTTGTTAACATGTTCAGTAAGTCTTGTGTCTGGTTTGGGAAGGGATCAATAGCTGCCAAGTTTGATCGTATCTCTGGACAATGTATTCTGAACTCGGCAGGGCTAGAGAGAGACTTCAAACAAGGATAGAGGCTCAAAGGCCCCAGCCAGCAATTCACTTTGTTCCATTTCACTGACTGTGTGATTCCTAAGCTGGAATATGGCTTGGACTGCATATTAAACCTGGGAAATGTTGAGTTTGAGGGAGGTGAGCAGTTTGAGTCCTTGATTCCATCTAGCTGATTTGATCTCAGTAACATCAAACATTAAAAACAACAACACACCTGAAATTAAATTCTACTGCTAATGGCACCTTTTGCATAACATGATGCAGCAGGATATAAGCAGTAATTTTTTTTCTATTTTATTTAAATGTGTTGTGTAAACACTGCCTTGAGCCTCTTGTCCTCAGATAATAACTTACTTGAACTTTTAAACTCTAAAGAAACCCCACCCAGAGCCGGAGACCACGAGACTCCTAGCATTTCTCAAGACCTGTCCTTACAGTGTGATAACCTGAGGTTTCACCTGGCTGGAAGAGGAGAAACTTTCACTTCAGAAGCAGGAGGAAAACACAGGAAGCTATAAAATATAGATGCGGTAATGTTTTATTCAAGGTCATTTGTTATAGATAGCTTTCACAAAAATCCCAATCCTTTTCATTTTTAGCTTCACAACTCATGTTCGCTCTTACATATGTGCCTGCAATTTAGCTGTTTCTTAGCCTCCCATCACCCTCCGCCCCCTCACCCCTGCCACACAACATACGTACAACGTACACACTGCATTATGGATATGTCCCATTTCATTCCCAGTGTCTTGGCAACGCACATCAACAGCACATCTCTATCTTTGAGATGGGGATGGGCTGTTGTTTGGCATTCAAACGTGGAGAAATGTTAACATCTGTGCCTATGAAATTGCGTGAATACAAAATTTCCTCATTTGAGATTTTATGTCATGATCATAGAGGTCAGCCTGCGTCGTATTTCAGTGAAGCCATTACGCTCTGGCTTGGAGGTGTTGTATTTCAATATAACCAATGGTATGGTTTATTGTTAACAACTGCATTAGTGAGGCTGAAAAGGGGTTAGAGGAAGTGTATCTCTCTCTCTCCTTTTTTCTCTCCCTCTGCACACACTTTTCCTCTTTCCATCTTCCTTCCTTTAAGATACCGTGCCATAGACACATTAGAATGCATGGTCTCATCCCTTTCTCATTTTTCACATATAGTCGGTCTCAAGGATAAGGATGGCCTCTGCTCAGAAGGACTTATTGACCAAAATAACTGTGCATCAATATGTCTCCTGAAGGCTGAGCAGACCACAGCATTACAGGGGTTGTATTTTCACTGACTCTCTGAGCCTTTAATGTTATTGTCCTAGGTTGTCCTGACATGCTGCAGCACAGCATGGCAGGGTGAAAGCATATGGAAATGGCATCTTTAGGCTTCATTGTCCTAAATAGAGCACAATTATTGATGCATCGGGGCAAATTGAGTACTACTAGTGTGCTGACAGATGAGAAAAAGCAACATAAACAGGCTGAATTTACTTGGAGCACGGTTTGCTTTTACTAATGTAAAATTATATTGCTGCTTTTCTCTGCCTTATTTTCCAGTAAGAAAACACCATGAGATGAGTGTCAGTTTTGATGAGATTCAGCTTACAGTGATGGCTGCGGTATTGCTGCAATGACATCAATGATACGATGACAGACGGCTACAACTATGATGCCATCTGTCTATATTTCACATATTTGCATATTTCAGCTAAAATGTGCCATTCACAAGAAATGCAATGTTTTCCCTTGAAATCATTAATTTCACAAGCACAGGCATAAAATCGCAATAAATCTCATGCATAACAGTTCACACACACACACACACACTTGAATTTCGATGGAGTTACTGTCAGTTAATTCAATTGGTTGAAATATAATAAAGCATGAAGGTTTCGGTACAGTTTTAATCTGCACCCCGAGTTTACCACTATCGTTTAATCTGGGTGTTGAATGTGCAAACATGAACAGGATTACTCCCCACTGCACTGTATGGGACCCTATCTCCATCCGATCAATGTATACACTGACTGGTTGATAAATTGGTATTCGTGGACAAATGGATCACTTGAGAAACCACTCACGGCTTGGTAATGCTGACAAATGGAGTGGGGGTGTGGTGAGAAAAGGAAGGAGTCGAGCTGGATGAGTGCAAGAAGAAAAGAGGGAAGGAAGAGGATGAGCTTTTCAGATGGGACATGCTGAGGGAGTGGATTTTCAGGTAGGCCCTCCAGGACATGTTTGGTCTAACAGAAAATGACAGGGGGCTTTCGAGGGGCTTGACACTGAACACATAAACCTGGTTGTTTTGTACCCTCCTCAGCAAGAAAGTGGAGGCATTCATCACATTCACTGTGGTCAAGTTTGTGCGGCACTTCTGCCCAAGCTCTTTGTGAGGCATCTGCAGGGACCTCAAGGCAATGTAGCACTCGTGAGGTCAGTCAGCTGTCTGCCATTCCATGCATGCAAAAGTAGACACGGTGCTCAAAATCCTTGCCAGAAGCTCCTGCAAGCAGGCAGACAGACTGTGTCCTTTTGTCCCCATTTCCCCCAGACACCTGCGTGATTGCATTGATTTGTCCTGATTCCATTCAGCCAGGGGTCCCGCTGGATTTCAAGTGTCAAACATCTGTCACATCGAGGCTCCCTCACGCTGGTTAATTCAGAACACTCATAAAAGCAAAATTAAGCATAAAAATTTAAAAAAAAAATGATTGTGAATCTGCAACATGACAAAGAAGAACAAGATTAAATAGCAGATTTCCAGGAGTTACTGCTAACATGATATTCTTTTCTAATATAACCATGCCAACCTAACATAAAATAAAAACCATGGTGGGGTTAAAAAATTCCCCAAGTTAGACTCCTCAACTCTCTTCACAGCATATAATATATAGGTTTTTATGTCCTTTTTTTCTAACAGTAAAAGTTGACATCTTTACAGACATAAATCTGTGTTCTTTGGATGTATCCCTTGGTGTTCATTTTAGACAGAATGCTAAGAGGGGAAAAAGAAATGCTGTACCGAGTGAAAGAAAGACAATGTTAGACAGAGTGAGTTCATAGCGTTGGCAGAAAATAGACTGAAACAGCTCCTGAAGCCAGTCACAGGCACTAGCGGCAGCAGCGTTCTTTGTTATGATAAAATCAGGGACCTCTGTGAGCGCGCCCTTGATTCTGCAGTTGGCTTAACTCGGCAGGTCACCAAAGGGGAGGCAGATGTTGTCTTGAGGCATGTCCCACTACCCCCGCCAGGGCTCCGGCTGGTGTTGCTGAGCTTACAGGTGCAGAGGGGATGGTGGAGGGGAGGTTGTAGGAGCACTAAGCCATAGCTCAGCTGCCACAGGCCAACACTGCTGAAGTTGGAATGAGCAGATATGCTCATTTTGATCTACTGAGGTATAATAATTGATGATCAGCCCTGCTGTCGCATCTGGGAGTCACTGGTCCATGCCTTAATACACCCTTAATGCAACACATGGTGATGTGGACAGAGGTGCCATGAGGTCTCATGCTGACTTCAATTTCATGTGTTTTTTAAAGGATGAATCAGGGAATGCAGGTCCATATAACAGACAAGAGAAAACCTTCTCTTGCACCTAAACTTTTCATACATGTTGAATATATAGCTAAATTTATCCCTGGCAGAACTCAATAAATTTGACAACTAAAAGCACTCTTTTTAAATTGTTGTTTCCTCGAAGAGCATAATTCTTATTATGCTTATCTAATGGAGAGGAAAGGCACAAACAGTAAACGTTTGTGATGAAGGAAAGTAGAGATAAAGAGTAAAAAGGAAAAGGCGGGCATTATAAGCACCAGAAAACATCAATTTGCCATCATTTTAGCTTTACTGTAAACGAAAATGCAGTTTTGCATATACTGTCTATTGCAAAACAGATCCTCAAGACCACATGTGCAGTATTTATGTTCTGTTAAAAGAAACCCTAAGTGTTTCTTAATTGTTCACTTTAATGAATCTGCAGAGAGTAAAAGAGAAAGGGTTGGAATGAAGGCTAGAGTAAAACCCTCTCCTTTTAAAAGTCTAACTTCATCACACTTTAAGCTTAAAACCTGACCTACTTTACTCCCCTCTTCTTTATTTTTGCTCTTGTTCTATTAAAAAAAAACTTATTTGGTATTTGCCAACTTGATTAATCACTATTATTTTCTCAGAGGCACGGAGCATGCAGGCTCCGCTCACACCAGCGTTCAAAGAAAACACACGTGCAAAGCACGTACATACAAATACACCTTGATCTCTGTCTAGCTCAACAAACCTCCTACGTTGTGCAACAACAGTTAAGAACAGAGAGGTCGAACACAAAGCACTACCATTGACAACCTAAGGGTCTTTGAAAGCCTCCCTTGCAGATCTTTCTTCAGTGTGGTTCTCCTGCTGCAAGAGATCAAACATAAACACAGCAGCCCAACACAAGAACATTCCACAACTCAAACAAAAAAAGTCTCCCAGGGTTTTTCGAAAACTAGGTCTCACATAATGTCACTGCCTCTTTTCAAAATTAACGCAAAGCACTTAGAAAGTCGGGGTTTTCAGTATAAATTTCAGAAAGATCAATAGGCTGCTATTATCCTGGCCACAGTGAACAAAATTTAAACCACTGAGCAGCTTTGTCTGTTCAAAAACAGAGCTCTGTTCCATGTTTGTTGTTATTGTTGGTCGTCAGTGATCCGATCACATTTTAATCACAGTATTCAGCCTCATTGATTTCAGTTTACCACAGATTGCACTGAATGAAATATTGTTCTTTATTCTCCATCAGTGGCAATTACCCGACAATGGGTGCTTGATATCACAGTGTATTAGAAGACATGGTGTTTGTGAAATACTGGATTTGGGCAACTTGTCTGCAGCTGAATACAGCATAGTCACATGTGCAGGAGACACATACCTCCGTGCTCTCAAACGAGCATTCATACACTTTAAAGTACACCCACGTGCCGACCACTGATGTAGATGCAGAGAAAGACACAGTCACATACACGAACAGTGAATGGATGCCTTTTCTTATGTCATAATGTTCTATGATTGCTCAGAGCGCTGCACTTTTTTTTTTTTTTTTTTTTTACTGTGCTTTATCGTCATGGTTCAAGATAAATAACACGGTTCAAACTGCATCTCTCTGTATTGCAGTTTTCTGAACAGTCTTCATTGCTGATTTGCAAAGATGACAAGTTGAAGAAAAAGTCCTCGCTTCTAGTAATTCCACAGATTTGTGCTCATATAAAATGGCTTCATAATACACTCTATATTCTAGATCTGTGGTATTAATAGGCCTATTTGTTTGCGTGTAGCTCATCAATTTGTCACATAAAATTTCCAACAGAGGACCTTGGGTTTTTGTTCTTTATTCATCATTTCCAGCTAGGCGTTGCAATTATTATTGTTGTGTTGTAAATGATTAATATTAATTTTCCCAAAGTGAAAAATGTGCATGCTCTCACAGAACCCCAGCAAAATCCATCTGTCTTACCTTTGGAGCATCTGCCATTGCTTACAGGGCTGTCCACCTCACGAGTCACAGGGACTTAGCGACATCTGTCCCAACAGATAGAAAATCAGGATAGGGCCATCCATTCTGTTAACGCTCCACTGAACTCTGTGTTATGTTCACCATAATTTGCTTTTGGTTGCTGCAGCATCCCGGAATATTGCTTTGCAGCAGCTCAGACAAAGTCGGCTTGTTGTAATGTGTCCCTTTTCGGCCATTCTGCAAGCAGATAATTTGATAAACCTCCAGACGTAATGGCTATGCTGCATCCTGATAAATGTGGGTAATATGACAGGGGACAGAGGATTTCCCTAACAATTTCTGAAGAGAAGTTTGGCTGTTAGGATAATTTGATATTTTCCGGAGAGAGTACATTTGATCTGAAGGGAATGTATTTTGTTGGCATTCAGTGTAACACTGGATGGCTTTTTTTTTGGTTACGGGAATCGGTGCATATATTGTCTGCTTTCTTTCTAAGCTTGTTTGTGAATGTGGATGTGAATGTTGCATTTCAGGCAATTTTTGGCTTTCAAATAGTTTTTGTAGCTTCGGATACCAAACTCATATGCCAAAGACAAAAACATAAAGTAGGGATACAAACACATTTTCTATTTTCTGTTACAGTGCCATGTGCTGTTTTACTTCTCCCCAGCACCAACACTCTCCACTGCACACATATTATTCATAAAACCCTCTTATATATTCTTAAAAACACAAATCTGAATAAAGTTAGGGAAACTGACCATGCAGTGACCCAAAAGCTCACTCAGCTAGTCCTGCCTCTCTCATGCTTTCTCTCAATCTTCTGAGGGTAAACGCGTCAGCTATTCCTCGTATGGTAAAATATGCAATCTGTGCCTGCCAGTCTATGAGCGAGTTTTGGGTTAATCCTCATGAATACGTGACTTTGTCTGCATGAATAAATAAAAACCTGCTCACTGGGTAATTGAGGTGCTGTGCCACTAACAAACGAGGACACAATTTGTAAATGGGATTTTTTTTCTCCCCTGATCTCGACCGACGGTGATTTATAGATGAAGGCGCTTACTAAAATCATATTGATTCACTATATAAAGATGATGTGACACTGAAATGTAGAATTCTCCCCTGAGGACTCCAGAAAAGTTCTATTATGTTTCTGTTTTTTTTTTTTTTTTTTTTTTTTTTTATCATTTCTGTCTATTATGCAGAAGCTCAGGGGTAAAAATGCCACAGAGTGTTGATGCCATTTTGTGGATAGTAAAAGAAAATTTTGGATAAGGCATGATTAAGAATTATATTAGTCTATATGAATGGTTGACAGTAAAACTAAAACTAAAACTCCAAGTACAGAACCTTTTCAATGCATTGTTAAAGACAGGGAAAATGGGAAATAGAATGGCAGAGAGATGTTGCAGACAGAGACAGACTCAAGTACCCCATGATTTCATCATGACTGGCTCCTCCTCAGAAAGTGTTCCACTTTGTATTTTAAGTGGCTCCAATTATGGCCAATTTTGTGTTTTGTGCATAAGGGATTCCATATGTTCATCCCCTTTACAGAAGCAAAGCTGTTTGTCTAAAGGAAGTTTTGTGACAGAGCACTTTGCAATTTTCCCACAGCAGCACCCCTAGTAATTGAGCCAATAACCCAAAAAGGTTTCAGCATGTCACTACGACCACAGCAGCTAGGTAATGTAAACATTTACAGATGAGTATAAGGCTGGCAAATTTAAAATAATTATCAGACCCTCTCAGTAATTTGGATAATAAAGAGCATTGCAGTATATGCACCATAAAATTGCAAGCTTAAATGTGAATCGTTTAAATGTGCGTTAATCCAGTTTTGCTCATCTGTGCACAATTTAATATTAAGAAAAGACTTTAATTCACTTACTCGATCTGATAAATGCAGCTTCCAAGACCAATAAAAGCATACAGACATTATTCCTATAGTTTTCTTGTCCATATCTGAAGAGAAATCAGCATGTGCTGCAGCACTTTCTATAAGAAACCGAAAGCTCAGTGATTTTAACAAAGTTAAACAAGATTATCCCGCAAGCACAGAAAACAACATGTAACATTGTAGGAAGAGCATGTTGACTTGGTGTACTCACTATCCATAAATCTCATCAACAATCTTTTGTAATTGTGATGTCTGCTGTGCAAAAAAAATCTACAGGATGTGTTGGATGTTTTCTGTCCTGATGTAATTACAGACATGACTCGGCTAGTTGCAACGCCTTAACTCACATCCGTCTTTAAACCTAATGAGGCAACATACTGTTGGTAAAGGCTCCTTTCCAAGGCTTGATTTTTATTTTCCTTACCTTCAGAGAAGACCACAAAAGTTGGAATTGCCTTTTGGCTCTCTTTGTAAGTTGTCTGAGGAGAAAATACGGGGAAATGTCAGTTTTGCGCTCTACATAGGGTGATTATGTTGCTTTAGACATCACTAAAATGTCACAGAAATTACATTTTGAGACTGTGAGAATGTGAAAAAAATATTTATGTTATTAGTGTCAAAAGTCCAAGAAAATCTCCAGTGGAGTCAAGATCAATGATCACTGCATTGAATGACATATGTGCCTGAGAGCTGTAATGGATTTAGATTGCTACTTTACATTATCTAAATTATATACCTGATCAGTTTAAAAGGCCTTGTTGTAATCCATGTGTGGTTCCATCTCTAATAGTCTTTTAATGCCATTTGTGTTTTCGTCAATAAATTCTTTGCTCACTTCACCCAGATGAATTTTATTTATTTTTTTTTTTTTAAATTGGCTGTATTTATATTGGACAGTTTATACTTGATAATTGTGCTTTTAACTATAACTGATGACTCTACAAGGATGCAACTAACAGGCTGTGAATATTTAATCTATGAAGTGTTAAATTTATGTTGAAAGAACAAGACGTCTAACTAAATGGTGTGTACTCTTGGTAATCAGAATAATGCAAATTCAAAATGTGGAATTGACACTAGATGGAGGTCTAAGTTGTAGCCAAAATCATATTGCTCTTTTTTGTTTAGTATTGTTTGCTACTATAATTTTAATATCTGCTGTAATTGCTGCCAAGGCCAACTTGCATTTGCTCAGCCACTGACAGAAACGATTAGCTTCTTTAACACCAGAGCACCAGTGGTGTATCATTGCCTCTATCTTGGGAGAAAGGCATTACAATGGCCAACAATTTGGGTAGCATTTACTGTAACAGCAAAAATACACAACTATTATGATACTTATCTCACATGATACAATGACGAAGAATGCCTTGGGAATGAGATAATCAAACTCAGATAGGGCACCTCCAGCTTTTAGCTCGTCATTTACCACCACAGTACACTTTTCTGTTGTTCGATATCCCACCAAAGCAAGCCTTGAGAAGTGCATTGATTTCAGTGGGGTCCTCTTCGCCAGTCCTGCCCCTCACGCCTAGTGCTTGACCCACTTATTTTCTCATCTTTCCCTGTTTTCTCATGAGAGTTATGCTTGCACGCTGCTTTTCCCATTACAGCGTGAGTGGATGCAGGCCAAGTATGATTGCATTGCATAGTCTGTCTCGCTGCCTCCCTCATTCTCTCTCCCTCTATGACTCACACAAACACTTATACACGCTCTGTCTACCTGAATGAGTTAGGTGATACCAGCTCAGTCAGCCAACAAATAAATCACCAGACAAATTGACATATATGCCACAAGAGAGACCATCTTTAAAGGAGTCGTTGAACACTGCATGTACTGTAAGGATTTGAGCCATGATGGATATTGACAAAGCACTGTGTTTAAACTAAACCAAGGGTCCACACTGACGCAGCAATTCCAAAAAAATATTACTGACCACGCGGCGGTGCAACGTGCCTTTCCCTTTCATACTGTTTTGGTAGCACTTGTTGTCCAACATAAATCAGATATTTCACAATATTAATGAATCAATTTACATTTAAAACCCGCAGGCCTTTGGATGGTAGAGAAAGTTGCATATCTGATGGGTAATCTGCCCTCCTTCTCCCTGTCAAACAGATGCATGCTGGGTAAACAAGGCCACCTGATGGGCTGTTAATGTTATATTGTAATATCCATTTATACCTGACTGAATCTCTACATAATTTACCATCTATACCGTATCACTGACAGTCATTCTAAAATACTGTAGTTAGAATGAAATTGGATGAATATAAACAGTGAACAGCAGCAGTAAAGCCAGCCTTCAGCCACAGTTCAGCGTTGCCATATCAAACGTAATTTTTCCAGCATCACATTGTAACCCAAACAGCAGACTCCCTAAATTATAACCAAACAGAGAAAAAAAAAAGAAAGCTAGCCAATGCACTTTCATCAATCTTGTTTATAAGGCCTAAGAGCATGCTGTTAAAACACACAAAAAAAACCCACCAAAGAATAAAATACATACCTGCAATAAATTCTGACCCAGTATGAAGCATTTGCTACATGTAGCGGAGTCCCACAGTTTGCCCAAGGCAGCCTCACGTATATAGCTGGAAGCCAGGCAGAGCACTCTTCTATGCGGCACTGTTTTGGGATTTGGTTTGGTAGCGTGAGAAAACTAAGATGTGTAGTTTCGTCTTTTCTAGAGGTACATCCAGGACCAGAACATGTTTTAGGCAATTTGTTGATCTTGTATGGTCTTATAAATCACTGAAAGAAGTTGATTTTAACTACATAGTCTTATCATTGTTTTTTAAAACCATTGTTGCAGAATAAATTAAATGAAAGAATGAATAAAAAATTCTGAATCTGTGTTAGATTGTATTGGATGAAAAACAAAAACAATAAGACATTTGTGATCTATTTTTGATGTGCTTTGAGATTTTTATTCTGATACTTGCTCAGCCAGAAAGGATGAGGCTGCAGGAAGGTATGCAGGAGGCAGAGTTTAAGGCTGGAGTTTAGGTTTCTTTGGAAGGCTGCATAATATTTCTTAATAGGGTTGAAAGCAGGCTTGAGGCAGGTCTGTGGAGATTCTCCCTTCCTCCCCCGGATTATCATTTTTAAGCAGCTTCCTTGGGAGCATCCAGAATGAGCATTATAAAAGCCAGGGTTGGAAAAAAAAAAAATAGACCTTACCAATTTAGTTATTTCACCAATTTACTTCCTTTGATATGATTTGCAAAATTTATGCTCACACTCATCCAAGCAAGTTTTGGCTCATTTACCCCAAAAGCAAAAGCATTGTGAGCTTCCATTTGCTGGGCCCACCACCACTATAATTTAAACTTATTTAGTTTTACCAATCTGCCGCACTGAGCCTCAATGCATTTCTGTCATATCTTTGTGTTTTGTGCGGACTGAGGAAAATCCGAATAATTCTCAGAGATTTGTTTCTATTAATGATAAGGGGAAAACGTAGCAATATCACACTACGTGACAACATAGCGGTGTTTCCGTTTTCTTAAAGAATTCATATAAAGCTTAGATTGGAGGAAGACGTGTCGAGCAGTACAGGGAAAACTCAGGGGTTTTTTTGGAAAAGAGTGTCAATATCTCTGTGGATTTCACTGCAAATATCAGAGAAGCATCCCACTTTATTGTTTCATGCAGTTGACATCCATTGAGCAATACATATGCAGCATGGCAAATCCTTGAGAGCAAGTTGCAATTTTATATTGAAACAGATGGTGAAATTACAATTCAGTATTACTATTGATCTTCCGTGGGAGCTGAATTACAAAGGATCCATCACATGGAGCCACTGCATTTTCAACCCACTGTGTCCAGGTTATGCATGTAAGACAAAGCCAATTGTTATTAGGTGGAAAAGCTGAACTTTTTCAGGTACCTACGGTCTGATTTTCCCTTCACAGCGGTGGCATTTGCATTTTTCAACAGCGGCAGGATTTGAGCAAAGACTGTGATTGCTCTCTTTGCTAGTTAAATGTTTAAAGAAGACATGCAATTTGAATTGCTGCAGAGCTCATCAATATGAAATTGGACTAGTGGAGGGAAACAAAATGTAAGGAGGCAGCTAGCAGCCAGTTTGCCCAGATCCACACTCCAATACTCAATTTTTCACCACAGAAAAACAGGGGTAGACTTTCAAGGGGAGAAGAAAAAAAAAAAGCAATCCTTAGGCTATAGCACCTTTTGAGGGTTTTCCTTGATATCAACGCCACACGTTCTTGCAATACATACCAGAGTATCTGCAGTTTAAATCTGGGACAAAAATGGAACAGCTTTTAAGGGAGCAAATGAATGATTAATATTTCATACATATTTAAATATATATTCAAAGATCAGATATTGATTCATGAAAACCAACAAAGAAAAAAGTGTTTGGAAAATCTATTGATAATGAATCTCACCGTGTCAATCAGTTCTTTTTCCAGTTTACAGCCACAATAACGCTTTCTAATGACAAGAATAAACAGGTCTATTAACTTGCATAGAGCGTTCTCTATGCATCTTGGGAAAACTTCACTGGGCCTCTGAGCTAGTTTACTGTCACTCAAAAAATGATCCAATAGCATCCATAATGCTTCTAAAGCCCACCCGTTGTCTTCTGCCCCCAAATCCTGCTGTGCTTGAAGATGTGTTGGCGGCAGCAAATTATGAAATTGTATTTTTCATTCTCAAGGGTTGTCGGCAGCCTTGCAACAAATAGAATTTCCCAATATAATTATGATTACTAGAGGGAAGGTGAAATAGAAGAGCCGAGCTGCTAAACAGGGAACCTCGTAGCAAACAATGGGACTGAAGCTTCTGACAAGTGTAACCTGCTTAGTTCTTATTCCTAATGTCACACCAGGCTGAAATCTCACTGATAATCAAGGTCCGTCTTAACGCAAATGTTGCTCAACGGAAAGAAATAATTTGTATGGAGAGACAGTCAGAGTTCAATAGACTTTCTGTCATCGACTCCTTCAGCTGATAAAATGCACAAGGCAGCAGGGCGAAAGGGAGCCATTTGCAGAGTTGACAGATTCCATCATGGATGACTTTAGCATACCTGAGAGCTGCTCTTTCCCTGCCTTGTGCATGCCCTCTGCAAGCGATAGGGGTGATGAATCAGGCTTTATGGGCCTTCAGAATGCCGGCAAGGCCAATCTGCGTGAATGGCTGTTAAAATCTGACATAACTTGACCAGGCCCTTTTAACAAGCTTGAAGCCACACTACACCCACAGTCCACGCACATTTGTATCATTCTCTTATATACTTTGCCCTCATAAGCTGCTCGCTGAGTTCCTGAATAACAAACTTGGCTGCTACTATAAGTTATTATGGAAAACAAATATTTCTCCTTGCAATTGAGTTCATGATCTGCCTTGGCTTGCTCCCTGACTTTTCGCTGCTGCTCGCAGCGATGGAAGAACAATAGCCTCAGATCTCAGGCTCAGTTACAAGGAGTTCTCCTAAAACCACAGTTTAGTTCTGTAGCTGTTAGTACACTGTCTTTGCCCTGAATCCTTCCTTCTAATAAAAAACAACTTAAAATAAAGTTTTTAAAAAAGTGTGAAAGTGAGACACACAGAGAAAATCTAATCAAATTGCTCTTTACATGCGTTTCTGATTTCTAATACAGTGGCTGCAACAAGAGCAGAAAATGATGCACTATGTCATTGTTTCATTATTATCTGAAGCTGATGAGTTAACCTCTTTGAAGCTGTTTCCCTTTCTTTATTAAAGCCCCCAAAGCACTACAGGAAAGTGAAATATACATACACAGACAAATCATAAAGTTTTGACAATTAAATAATCAAACTGGTAACATAATGCAATTAATTCATGTGATGACCACAATTAAGCAAATGTGTAATAATTTAAGATAACACAGATGCAGTTAGATGCCTTTCTAGCAGAGGATGAAAATGAGTGTTTTGTATTAAGTGTAGTGACTGTGCATATCCATGAACACAAATAACTAAGCAATAAGTGATAAATTATGCTTTTGTTTTGCCTGCATGGGACAAAATATAGTGGACTACAGGACGTTGGTGTGTTGCCACTTCCAAATTCCATTCACAAATTCCATTGTGTGAATGAGGCTAATCCTGTCAACCATATTCACAGTATGACATATTTTGCCATCTATTTAAATTCTCAAAATATGTGCAACTACAGTCCATTTTCCCTATTTTGAAAATGCACGCTGAATTCTTATTGTGTCTCTTTTCTCCAGCTGTACTTTGCTTTTACAGTGACCTGTTCTGATCCAGTATCATATTGACAAGTTCTTGTAGCTGTAAAAGCCTCTTAATTTTTGTTTTTATATAGCCGTCATGTTGCCTTGACAACACACTTGGCTAATCCATAGTGCAAGGTGCACAACTGCTGGGCCATAGAAAAGGGCAGATTGATGCACAAAATAAAGGTAGTATCACCTGGACTCGGGTGTCTGATGTCTCTTCACTCTGATCTCCCCCCTGAATATTTTGTTGATGTTGTGAAGTCACATTTTCACACAACCGTGCCACGTGCACGTGTGTGTGTGTGTGTATGTGTGTGTCCATTTTGCCAGTGGTCTGGCAATCATAGGGAATAACACAGCTCCATGATTGCACACTGCCCTTGAAAAAATTCTATTCCCAGTTGAACTCAAAACAGCCCGAAGCCTTTCTCACCAAACTCAATATTTTTCCTGTATACATTCTGCTATAGGTGCACACGAAACATAAACGAAACAAAAGAAACAGTAGTATTTGTGGCACTGAATTACAGTAGGACACCTACAGTATAATACACCCACACACAGAGGAAAATGTTATTGTTCATCATATGAATCTTAACTCTGCACTGTAATCTGGTTTCTCACTGAGTAATTAGGAGATTACAGCACCACACAAAACAAGTACAAATATAAGACCCCATCATATCATTGTTTGTATAGAATTCAGCTCCGTTTACTCTAAACAAACGTACTTTTGTTCATCCCAGGTTAAGTGCTATTTTCATCCACACGTCAGTTGCTTTGGCCTTTTTTCTGGAGGCATTTTAGGTTTGACGTGCTTTTTCTTCTTGTTAAATGTCACTGACAGGTTTTGACATGAAAACTTAAGTTAGCAGTATCCAACCTGTCATACTGTATTTGTAAACAGCTTACGTTTCCTTCTTCAAGCTTAGAGGAAAGGAGGCGAAGCCTGACAGCAGACAAGGGTTTTTAACAAACATCCTCACATGCATACATAATGCCCTATTTCAAAAAAGAGAGCGTTTGCCGCTCCATTTCATACGTAGCTTTTCTCTGAGCGCCCAGGGGATACCTTCTGTCCACGGTTTCTATGGGCTGCATGCACTATACTTAGCAACCCTGAATCATACTGTATGGCAACACAGTTCACCACTCCCCCTATCTGTGCATCAAGGGAATGAGTGATTTAGTGTAATGAGATTAGGCCTCCTGAGGAACCCGTGTGTCCATGCAGAGTCAAAGTTTCTTGGAATAATCCATCTCATGATGAATAACTTCAAGTTTTTTGCAGGATGAACTTTGGTTGGCTGGACAAACTTTAGACGTCATGCATTGGCTACCTCAGCAGCTACATGCTGTGCCCATGTTATGTGGATATTGATTGATGTAGCTAAGCGCTACGATTGCTGTCCTACACAGCAGCAGACAAGGCCGATAGAAATCCTGTGGATTTCTATGGCTCAAGCAGGTTTAACTCATCAGCAGAATAGGAATCTGTTGGGTCCGCTGGGAGTTTGCTGGGGATACATCAAGGACAGGTGTGAGGAGACAGGTGACCCATGACCTTTGTCTCCCACGACCTGACCTTGGAATGAGATTTCTGTCTCTGAGCGGAGGCTTAAATCTTCCTCACTAGATCAATTTGATGATGTATAGAGTGTTATGCAGGAAGCTTGGGATCAGAGCTCAATATCTAAGTATAAAGAGACCCATGGGACACAGTGTATCTGTGAAGTCACCTCTGTGTTTTCTACATTTTTAGATCAGCTTAAGCTGCTTAAATTCAAAAGTTAACTCAAAAAATATGAGATTACATGAGCCATAGAGGTGCTCATCGCTTAGCTTAAAATTCATGACAGCAAATTGAGAGTTAATATATTTTTTGCATAATCCATACTTGTGAGTCTGTAGAAGTGGGCCTTCGGCATTCCAGCAATGCTGGATTTTTTTTCCAGCTTTTATGGTGTCATTTAGTCCAAAAAAAATAATGACTTTGTAATAAGAGTGCATACAAGGCAAAACTAAAGCTTTTACATTTTCTGTCATCTGTGGGAGAACATACTTGTTAAAATACTTGTGTTGAACAATGTTTATAGCATCAAAGTCCTACAAAGAGAATCCTTCTAAGCTTTTAGTCTTTTTTCTTCTTTTATCAAAATGAGTGAGTGTTAGAGAGCTGATTTAGAAAATCTTTGTGATAATAATCTATATTACAAAGTTGACTGCACCAAGCACTTTTAAAAAACACAGAAAAAAAGGGAAGAATAGTGTTGCGTAGTGATTTCTTTTTCTCCCCCAGACAGATCAGATTATAATATTGTGTGTAAACCCCACTGCTCACCTCCAAATGTGCTCATGCAAGTGCACACAAAGAGAAGAAATTTGGTCACACTGACTGGGCAACTGGATTTGACCGAGGATTAAGGATGGCTTGGTTGTCAAAACGCAATCTCTGAACACAGTGATGATTCATAAGCAACAAGACATCCATTCCAGGCCTGAAAAGTCCCTTTTCCGTCAGCGAGCAAGTCTGTGCACAGACGAGAAGCACAACATAAATGACTAGGGAACAAGTTTTACACTGCCACTTGCTTAATTTAAGCTATGCACTGCTCAAGCAGATATAATCATGTTGTTCAGCACCTTCAAATATTATATATTACACTGGTAAGACTGGTACACACATATGACAAAAACTGCAGCTACGCAAGGCATTTTTAATTAGGGTTTTTTTTGTTTATGTAGTTAAAATATTGGGCGATTTTAAACCTGATGACGTTTTAAAGGCCCGGATATCGCAGAAGCACTTAAATGCTAAGTTTGAATAAAAATATAATTACTGAGGACTTCTAAATTATAAAAAAGTATAAACACTGGTGCATAATTTTCTTATCATTAGTAACGAAGTTAAGATAAAACAATAGTAATAAGGGTAGTAACTTTTAGCTCCATTTGAAACACTTTCTCCAGTTTTATGTCTTCTAATCACTTGAGTTGACCTGAAATAATACTTGTACATTCTGAATTTCAGGAAGGCTCCCCCTCCTTCCAAAAAATGCATCATTTGTTGTAATTCTGAAAGCAATTGAATCGTCACCTCCAAAATACAATTTTAATGGCTGCATATACTTATTTTATCATGGTTTTTAATATTTCATTTTGGTATTATGTTTTTGCACAATATGTAATTGGCGCCATAGTGACTCGGTAGCAGGCTAAAACATCAACCAGGTGGGGGTTTGAAATTTCTCACCTTTGGAAGGAGTGAAAGTAAGCAGATGGCAGGCCTTTAGGGTCCATAGCACATTGTCGACAACGAATTACAGTCCAGAGGGGAATGGGATGGCTGATAACCTCCATCCCATGGTTCCATCTGCTGAATCCTAAGCAAGGACAGTGCATGCAGACATGCAAACCCAGACAATGACATCTTGCAAATGTGATGTAGAATTGTACAAAAGGTGACTGGGGAGAGAGGTATTAATTGCTTTCAGGATGTGTAGCTTCTCCTGGAAAATGTGCATTTAGCTTCCGCCGCCGAGCAGTACATCATAAAGTAACAACGGAGCGTTTAGAATGCGCTGAAAAAAAATAAATGGAATAAAGCTACTTTTTCTGAATCCCAATAAATGAATGAAAGCTTGTGATAAAACAGAGATGGTGATGTAACAAACTAATTTAGCTGATCATTCAAAGGATTCAACCTGGCATTTGTACTTTCAATACAAAGGAATCTCCAAACTGTTCTTATGCATTCAAAGAGCCGCTGTGTAGCTTTGGGGTGAACTAGAAAGAAAAGACTTTGAAATAGCAAGCAGACAGTGTCAGAAAGCACATGGCAAGTCCAAGCCTGTCTTTTGTCCTGCTGAGACAAAGTGGTTCGTCATGTTCTATACATTCACCCAGGTTTCAAAATAGGCTTTCATCACAATGGGACTATCTAAATCCTATTGTGGCAGAACAAGGCAATGTGCTCAGAATCAAATAGAAAGGGAATAATGTTGTATCTCATTGCAGTTCCTTTACTACCTTCTCCAACTGGGTTTAATCTAGCTCCATTCATGTCCATGGTAATCACAACATAGTCTGAGCCGCAGAATTACAGCCAGACATAATTCAGCCTGTTATAATTACACAACAGGCATCGGTAGCAACCTGCAAAGCCATCAATATAAACTATAAGGCTCCAGTTAGTTGTTTTCACTGTTGTCTCAATATTAATGGTTACAAGAAAGAGTGGACATTCCTCGTCCTGCTCCGCTGAAATTGCAACAAGTGCTGCAGCCACCTGCTTGCTCTCTGCAAAACCTGCTGCCACCACAATATTGTTCAGCCTGTTTGTATGTGACGGCCACGCTTCTACGAGGAGCAGCTACAGTAAAAAAAAAAAAAAAAAAAAGTAAAAAATAAAAAAATCAAAGCCTCTGCCGAAACAACAGCTGTTTCTACTTATGTAATGGCTGCGGGATGACTGTTCATATCCTGGCTCGTTGAAGCTGTCACAAATCATTAATCTTGGACCTGTCTGTGGGGCCACGCTGTCAAGTTGCCTTTGGACATCTGTGGCTAGACAGAAGCAGGATGTATCATTTAAGCAGGAGCCTCACACTTTCATAATGTTACAAGATAGCTTGAAATAATCCAACCTCACCCGCAGCACCTGTGCCATTAAACCCCTTTGTTCGTGTAAGGGTGATAAGGCCGCCACTCACTGCAGTGCCATGCTCCCTAAATAAGTATATAATCGCCACATTATATACAGCATAATGTGTTTTCTTTTGTTTTTCCTTGTGTGAACACTTACCCACTGAAGGAGAATTATAATAGCAAGAAAAAAAAGGAAAGGAAAGGAAAGAAAAAAAAGTCCTAGTTGCAAGTGCATACAAAAGACAGCCATTGCATATTTCTAAATGACTGCATTTCTTTTGCCTCCCCCGTTGCTGCATGTGTGGATGAATCGCTGGTATCACTCTGCAACACAGAACCCTGTAGAGGGTTCAGACCATGGAGCACATCAGTGGACTTAGCAGCAGCATTAGAGAGGTCTTAAGGAAGTTTTTAATACAGCAAGACATTGAAATGAGACACTGAGGGAGACTATCTGCCCTCTACTGGCGAATTAAAGCCACAAATTTAGGACAGTTGGTTGGAGACTCTCTATAACATGATATGTTGAGGATGAAGTTTTTACTTGACAAAAGTATGTGAGATATAAAGGTAATTATTCATGTATCTTGTCTGTTCACGTGAAGATCAATTTTGCCACGTGTTGTGTTTAGTAACTGTACTTTGAGGGGCGATTCCAGAAGTAAATGTGTTTTGAGTTCAGTACATTTTACTACTAAGCTGAATTACACCAAACATTCCGCTTTGAATGGAATGTGGAAATTGAGGCACATTGTACAGAACATAATGAAAGTGAGATTTTTTTCTTTGTTTTTTAGTCCACTCGTTGCTGACATTTTGCAAATTAGAGCAAATAAATTATAACAGCATTGAACCGTTAAAGTGAGATGTAGTGTTTGGCCCAGCTCATAATTGCTTTTTCAAAGACTAGCCTTGGAAGTAATTAGAGGTCGGAGTAAAAACACTAACCATTCAGATAATCAGCCTGCCATTAACACCTTAGGGGCTGTATTCTGTTATCAGCTTGACCCTGCTTGGAAAACATCCTCTCCCCGCCTGATTTTGGTCTTTAGACACAAAGTGTTAGTGGATTGATTAGTGCAAAGGTCATCATGTAATACTCCCAGTATATTTGTGGCCCAGGAAGTTATCGACTAAACAAAATGGATTGCATCATAATTTTCAACAACACTGCTGTTTGGGTGCCCCATGCTGAGCGGAGTAAACTAATTAGACACCCACTTTTTTTTTTTTTTTGCAACAAAATCTCCTGTTATTGTTTGACCTTTCGACTGAGACACTTGTGATTGAGTGAGGATTTCATTAGGGAGAGAAATGCATCTTCATTGATCAAATTAAGAGACAGGTTGTAGAAGAGGAGAAAAGGCAGAAAGGTGCATTGTGACGAGTCTGATTACAATCATCGGCCTCCAAACCACATTGTCAACTCAGCAGCCTCTTATGTTTTTTCATTCTGAATTAGGTTTGCTGGAGACGTCTGAGGAGAACTTAATATTGAATTCAGGAGAGAATATATGTATAAAAAGACTGTCAAGAAATCCTGTTGCAGGCCTCGCTCAATGTCGAATGCCTTCCATAGATCGTAAATAATGAGATTACAAGAAAAGACAACATTTCATTTGTATCAGACACACATAGCGTTGCCTGATCGTCGGGTTGATGATCATCTGGCAACAGGTATAGCGTGCAAATAACTGTGAATAATATATGCTTGCCTTCACATGCTCGTGTCTTGACAGCTTTAAAGAAAAACAATACTTTACTTTCGGTAGGAAGTCATGTGGTTTTATTTATGGTTAATTTAATTTATTTACCGTATTTCTGCTTCAATAGTTGATGTAGCATCCATGGATCAGTCTATTCACAAGAAGAGAAGACAGCATCCTATTTAATTTGGTTATTTTCCCATTAAAACCTGAGAAAACATCAAAGGCAGAATGATTTAATTAACAATGTGGAGAGTCCGTGTACAGCCGTCTGCATTTTGCAAATTACTCTTTGCAAGAATAAGAGACTTATCAGGTCCATACAGACATCGCTGCATACCTCAAAAGAAGTTGTGTTGACACAAGGAAGGGGGAAAATACATGTCTTCCCCCAGACAGAATTATCCACTTCACAGGTATTTTCAGTTTACAGTTTACAGGTTGAAAAATTAATACCCTTTCTTCTTCTGCCAGTAGAGTTTACAATTCTTTGTTGTGTTTACTGTGAAGTGTGGACTGAATGAGAAGTAGAAGAGGGTTGGTGTCACAAATGCAATATCACTGTGAATTGTTCCTTTAGCATTTCAGTTCTTGATAATTGTTTTGGGCTGATAAGTGTTTCAGGGAAGTGTTTCCTAATGATTATTCCCCTCTTGCCACTTGAGTTTGGCAGCTTTCAGTCTGTTTATCACTACTTGAGGCTAAGATGCACAGTATAGCCAGCAAACTTCAAGAAGTGCTCTCAACATGTTTAATAATGACAATGAATAATATTTCAGATGAAAACGGAAAGAAATACCAACTGGGGCATGTTAACCACTTCAAATGGTAATTGTCCCACCTTGCTCTTTAAAGACCTTTATGAATCAAAGAGCAATTGAAGTGAAGGGGATAGGAGTGAGACACATTCCTTGCAGTCTCTGAGCACTGAACACGGTGTTGAAGTCGGTTCAGCAGAGCAGACAGCAGACAGTTTGTTTTAAGGTCTCGCTGACAATATTGCCACACACACTGTTTTATTTTGTTATTGTTTTTTTCAACTTAAGGTGAGGTATGAAGTCTGATTAAATTTCCATAATGAATTATGAATAGAAATGACTTGGGTCACATGCTTGCAAATTAGTAAATTAGTTTACTTGTCAAAGAGATGGATAGTTAACACCCAGCCTTCCTTAATTCTGACTTCAATATGTTGACTGAGAGTCACAGTAAGAGCCGGTGTGTGGGAGAGGAGGGGAAGAGAGGTAATGTAGAAAATGCTTCAAGCCATGATTGGATAATATCCAACCTAAGGTGTATTTCTTAGACTGATTCCACTAATGCCTTTTCTCATTGTTGTATCTACAACCAGCAGGGGAAGTTATCTGATCCCAAGCATGCTTTATACAGCAAAATGCCTGACATTGCCAGAGTATGAGAGGGAAATCTAGGAAAAAATAAAGAGATAAACAAGCAAGAGGAAAGCAACGAACAGAGGGGAGAGGAAGGAAGTCATTTTATTTTCTCATTACGGGTGACACTCTTAGTCAATTCAATGTCATGCCTATGCTTTGCTGCAATGTTCTCCTCCTGCTTGACATTTCGGAGTTAGAAAGTCCCTGTTACTATTTTTATGATTTACATAGATTCCCCGTTTTTTTCAATCAAGGAGCGATCTTGTTCTGTTATTCTGGTCATGAACATGTCATCACAGGTGAAGGGAAGAGAAGAGCGAGGCAGAGTATGGTGATGATAGAAATGTCACATTTAATGGAATCGCTTTAATTACATGCGTGTACTGAGTTGTTCTTCAACGTTGGCACATTGGTTGGCTAATGCCATTCTTTGAATGACATTCTAACTTACGTTATTTCATGGGACAATGAAGAGAAAACATGTGGTGCTTCATCATTTATGTTAATAATCATTTTAATTATGGCTTAAATCAATCAAGGACGACCTTTTGTAACATTTGACGAGCAACCAGTTTCTTGCAAAGCAAAAACAATGAAGTCATCAAAGCATGTTGACAGTGGCTTTAAAGCTAGTTTTGAACAATACTAATGAAAACAAAGCTTCTGCTACAACTGCTTTTTCTTTTAATAATAATATTAATCATTTTACGTGCTCATTTTTTCTTGATTTCCTTTCATGATTTCAGTATGTACCCACTTTATTGCAGATGAGAGGCACTGTGGAGGGGGGTGGCGTGCAGGATGGAGGGGGTGGGGAGGGGGACTGAATGTCATCAATCAGCATTAACCATCAGCTCTGAGTTATTGACTGATGATTCACTACGGCAGAATCTCCTCTGACTCTAAAATGAAAGGCAGCGGCGGCAGCAGCAACGTGAGGCAGAGACACTCAGTTGATTGGCACCTCATTGAGTCTGGCAGGGGAGCCTTTGATTGCACTAGCTGTCAATATCACATAATTGTTTTTCTTACATACATGGTGCCCTCTGTGTTTCTTTTTTAAAATTTCTTTCTTATTTTGCAGCAAGGCCTATTATTGCATTTTACAGTTTAAAAAAAAATGTTATCATGATTATCACTTTTTATGAATTTGTTGCACCTACAGTGACCGTTCTGTGGGCGCATTTACTCTTTTGTTGATACTGTGAGAAAAATAAAAATGTTTCTGCATCATCACCTCATAGGTCATCTTAACATCAGTACATTAACATTCATAATCTATACTAGACAGCTAGATTAGCAGCATATGCTTGAAAATCTGTCCTTCCTAGCTACTCTAGGGTGTGTTGGAGTAGCCAGTTATGCCTTGAAGCTTTAATTGGGCCCCTCTCAATTATCACATTAAGCGTGATGCTGGAATACATATACTGACCACACTTTTGTCTTGCCGTGTATTCACTGAAGTCAGGCTCAAATTGAGTTTAAATCTTAAATGGCACCCATAACTGCCAGGGGAACTATTCAGGGCTGAGAGAGCAACCCAATTTTCCAACCCAAGGTCAGCAGAGAAGATGAGATTTAATTGAAATTGAAAATGTCTACCTGATAGTTTGAAATAATTAGCAATGTCAGTGTCGTGCGAGGAAGAGTCAGGGATGAAAAATAAAAAGGACATCAACCCTAGATAAAAATGGCAAGTCATCAATTCCAGTGAATTGAATGTCACTGTGATTGACTGGCCTTGACTCTGGATGTCACACATGGAGCTCAAACAAGGAATGCAAACAATATTAACGATACTGAAACTTTGCCAATGGCTTACAGAGAGGACAGGACAATTTTTTTTTTCCAGAAAAGGCATGTGTATTTTTGGAGCTGAAAGGCTTTGACTCGAGGTCACTAAATGTTCCTGGGAACTCAACCTCTTGTGTCTGGCAAATACACTATTATGGATGCATGGCTCCCCAAATCATCTACCCCATACTTGTAGCTCTCTCTTCCCACCCATAAAATAAACTCTACCACCCTTCAGCCCTGAAAGACTTCAGAAGTCACTTCTGCAGAGCCCAACATTTCCGCACAAGTTAATAAAGGGGAAATGAATTGTATCAGTGTTGCTGTCTTTGCTCATGGTGGATAGGAAATTATCATAGAGATGGGTATCGGTGCCTTCACACACTGAATTACACAAAGGGAGAGCGTGAGCCTGTTTCTGTTTCATTCTCACACATGCACAGCGACATGCATGCATGCACACAGACACAGCGGCTTAAAATAAAGTGCAGGATGAAACTGGCTATAGTGATGTCATCGTTGCAGTGCTGCTGGTAGTGATGAGGCAGGAAGCCCTGGCAATTTTCTCCCATAATTCTACAAACATCCGGACATGTCACAGGATTTTTTCTTTACAAACTTCCTGTCTCTCCATGCAATCCCTCAGCTCTGCTAAGACATGTTTAGAACAGGGCATATACTGGATGCCAGGCTGCAGAAATATGACATGCATGTACTCTCCCACTCTCCCTTTGCCTCATTGTGGATGTTTGTCATGTTAGATGAGAGAGAGAGAGAAAAAAAACGGACACAAAGAGGATTGCACCACAGGACAAACTATATGTGCAAGCATCCTTAGGGCATGACAGGCAGACAAAATCAAAGACGTGGGATGTTAATATCTGATAGTTAGCGCTCAGGGCTTAACAGTATAAAAGACATTGAGGTCAATGGGTTGCCGGCAGTCTCTGTGGCACAAAGTGGTAACGTGGCTATTTTCACTGTCTCCTCCTCTGTGGACAGTTGTAACCACTGGAGCATTGTCTTTATCATCACAGGCAGAATATTATCAGTAAAGCTACTTTCTGGGGTTTTTTTCCCCCTCCTTTTATTTTTCATTTCAGTTCTTTTTTTCTCTTAAGACTGTTTAGAAGGTGAAGAGGAGCCGCTATATTTGCTACAAGATAAATGAAAGTCACGAACACGGAAACTATTTTTCAATTGGTTTGATTGCCTTGTGATAAAAACAATATATCAAATTTAGACTTTTTTTTTTTAAAAAGAAGCTGGTATGTCAATTATCATACTGAGTAATTTAAATGTGTATGCATGTTCTCCTTATTGTATTCAGGTATAATTGTATTTGATAGTTTGAAAAAATGCTCTAGTTACAATAATGTTGAATAAGATCACCACCAATCTTTATTAAGTGCTGGAGTTATTCTGTGTTAGCAGCAGCATCTGACACTGTTAATACTGTCTGCAGTGTCAAGTAATTGTGTTTATGTGAGAAAAAGAGTTTTTTTATGATGAGACAGCCTTATGATTATTTGGTCTGACAGTGAAATTGTAATGAATGGTTTGGTTCGCTTAGAGTGCTGATACAAACAGCAGCAAAATTAGGCTTTTTCTATCCCGGAGTAATGAAGACACTACAGCAACAGTTATTTTAAGTATCAAAGCATTTTAAGTACCAAAAATGCTTGTCACCTCTTGTAGATTTTTGCACCGATTTTGAAGTATGTTCTAGTTTTTACTGCATTATTTATAGGCTTAACTTTATGCCTTTTTTGTTTTTTGCTTGTGTTTCTGTCATTTCCCCCACATACACACACACACACACACACACACACACACACACACACACACACACACACACACACACACACACACACACACACACACACACACACACACACACACACACACACACACACACACACACACACACACACACACACACACACTGTGATACTCTCCCTTCCTCCATGTGTCTATCTGTATCTGTCGGTCTCTCTGCTGTGAATGTTAGTTGACAATGTCTGCACTCAGCACACCCCAAATAAAGTGCGTAGTGACAGAAACATTAACACAAGCCACTGAGTACCTCTGTGATTTTAGTGAGAGCATATCTGTCAGCTAGGGCCTGGAGGAGTAAAAAGCATACATCTGAACTTTCAACGGCTGCTGTTTGGGTGGAGGATTGTGACAGTCAACATCAAAACAGCAAAAGTAAAGCTGTGATTTATTGAATGTGCCGCTTGTGTCTGCTTTCATGTTTGCCCGTGATGCATTATATGACTTTTCTTCTGCTTTCAAGAACATGGCGATGCGGATGAATTAAACATGTTAAGCAGGAACAGGTCTTTCTCTGAAAGCCTTACCCTTTTCACGATAACCCCTTTTTAGACATTCAGTGGACTTATCACAGCGTATAAATAGGACAGAATTCATTATTCAGGGGAGGTTTCAGTGAAAAATTAATAGTTGTCCCCGGAGGAGGGTCTGTGGTGCTTTGGAAAAGGAAAACCTTTAAAGTGTACATGCTCAGGGGGATCTGGAGAGAGTCTGCCCCTAATATTAAAACCTTTACCATGCTACACTACACATTGATATTGCAAATGTAAGTTTGCTCATCACTAACGACTGTGACTAATACCGTATACAGACTGCATTCATGCCTAAGCTGTCTGCAAAATATTTTGAAGACGGTGAAAGAAAAGGACAGAGAAAAGGGATAGTGCGGGTATCTGCTGCTGACACTGACACCTTATACAGATTACACATTCTCAGGCTTGCCTCATAGGACAAAACACCAGAACTTGAGCTCTTGGCATCTGAAGAGAGACTCCTTTTTTTTTTGTGCACACACTGAATGATTTTGCTCAGAAAAACCTTCCTGCAAAAATGCAACAAAACTGTACATCAGGTCATGCTCTCAACTCAGTCAAATAACAGATTACAATTTTCACCATGCCCAGATTACTCATGCACTGAAATCATGCCTGCTGCTGGTGCTGAGTGGTTTTCAGCCTGCCAGTTATCAGTTGAAAGATGGGCCTCACAATGCCTTTGTATCCCTTCCCTATCTGTCTGGCCATAGAGGCAATAACAGTAACGTATGGCTAAGGGAAAACAGAGCTAATCATCAATGACTGCAAGATATATAGCATATACAGTGGCACCTTGTTTATTACCCTCTCTTTTCCTCCTGCTGTATCCATCAGCGATACAGCCAGGCCGCAGGAACCCAGAGCTTCTTCAATGTTAATTTGATTCATTCTTGTTTTCCATAATAATTGGGGGCAATGGGTCAGTGTGATGAATTTGCTTGTTACATGACACAGGATGTAGCACGTTGGTGGCTGCTGTACAGTTTGTCTCTCTAGTCTCTTTTCTATCATGCGAAACAGGGGCCTCGTTTTTATTAGCTACTTTCTGAAAATATCCGGTTGTTACCAGCTCCTCAGGCAACAGGTCCAATTCTTTGACGACGTGCTTATGCCTAAAATCAGCTTCTAATTTGATTATAAAAAGAAAGCTACGATTTTTATGTGTGACATTTACATTTTTAGATCAAAGTCATCTAGAGAAAATCATGACTGTTTAGATAGTATTCCTGCTGGAGCAATCCAATCTTCTTGCAAATATCAGACTGCTTTGTCAGGTCCTACTTAATCACTCTATTTTTCTTTCTTTCTTAATCCCTTTAAAATATTTTCACTTCCTTTTCATTCATTTCATCTTATTTTCTGTGCCTCCCAGACCTTCTATTATCTATACAATATGGAAATGCTGATACATTCATCCATGTGCAATGAATTTTAAGGTGGATTCAATTTTTTTTTTTTTGTCTTATAAATATACATTTATGTATTGCTTCCTTGTCAGTAGCAGCACACCTGTACAGTATATCTGCAGTATCATCCGGAGCCTGCACAAGTAGAGATTTACAAAACAAGAGAATGAGTGGTTACTCTTGTATGAGATTTTACCCTGAAAGCATCAGTGCATGTGTGTGTGTGTGTGTGTGTGTGTGTGTGTGTACCTACATGAGCATGTCTTGTGTTTCTACCCCCCATAGAAACTCTGTGCCTCCTCCTCTGTGTGTCATTGTGGTGATGAGCGCTGATTGCAGATTGTTATGGTGTTTGCACCTCTCGTCTATCTGGCCCACGCTGGGTATTTGGCCAGGCCTGATTGTGTTGATGGTGACACCGGCATCTTGTCCTCGGGTGGGGAGGCCCTATAGTCGCCCAGGCATAATGAAAGAGATTTAATCAACCAATGTCACACGCAAAAAGTCAAGTGTAAGAAAACTGTTTCTGTGTTCTACCTTCCCGACTGTGCTCTCTGTTGATGAAAAATCACACAATTCTAGCTGCTGATGTCGGGGCTCACCTTGTTTTTTCTGTTAACATTTTATGCTGCGGCGAAATGAACATTTGAGGTGTTTGTTTCTGTTCCTGACAACAAAGGTGACTCTGAGATAAAGGAATTTACATTAAATTAAGCCCGTACATGTTGTCTGTGTTGTATATTCTTTGGAGAAATGGGAGCTTCAATCTACAACATACTTTTAATCAATGGCAACAAAAAGCATGAAGCAAGTGTTTGGCACTTGGTTGTTGAGAGATCCTTTCTCTCTTTGTGCACTTTGTCCTCTCTCTGTGCTTTGTTATTTGTTTTGGTGTTCTAATCTCTGCCAAGTCAATAATATTCTTTGTTGTCTGAAATTGTGTGTCGGGAACAAAAAGGCCTCCTCCTTTTGTTGAAAGTACCTGTCTGTGACTTTTCACTCTCTCTCAGACTCCCAGATAAAGTAATCATTAGATGTTGTTTTCTGCCTGCAATTACTTTCTGTTACAATGGGTCAAACACTAGGAAAGCAAAAGGGGTCGAGAGAAGACAAGGCTAGATGGATTACAGGCGAGAAACTGTATAGGTCCCACAAGTGCTGATAAATACGTATGTGGCTCAGAGACTCACCGTTGTCAGCAGTGTCTCAGTAAATGCATCAAAAGTAATTAGTCTAGAGTATATATGGACAACCTTGCTCCCTTCTTATCTGCGTCACATTGTCTCCTTTAAAAAAAGGCCATTCATTACATCTGGCACTATTTGTTTTTAAGAAGTAAAAAAGGGGAGCGATGACTCTGCCACTTCCTCTATCTTACTTTGTATCGCGGCCGCACAGAATTGTCCTGAAATTTATGTTTCAGTTGAAAAATCCACTATGCCATTATCAAAGGTAATTCATTAGCATTCATTGCCGTGCAGCTCTCAGGGCCTGATTATCATAGAGGAGGATGGTTGGTACATAAAGACAAGTTATAAATATTTCTAGAATTTTTGTTGCACATTTTAGAATAAAATCTAATTGAAAATAGACTCCAAAGACGCCTTGACAAACTGTTTATCTCAGCACATCTTATAGATCTTAATACACATCATCCTCCTACATGACACCGCTGACCTCTGTGTCAAAGCTGATCTGCCTTCCAAAGCGCATGCCAAGTTTTTATTGCTACAATGGAATATTTACTTCCTCCTCCATGCCCTTGGCTGCAATGACAATGACAGCTCTTATTGCCTTCACTGGGGATTATATACTGTACCTCCTCCTGATAAAAGTAAAGAAAACCACACGGCATCTGAGTTTGACATCCAGTGAAAAGTTCATTTTTAGACTGATCACCATAGATACAGGCTTTTAGACTCAGAGAAGTCACCAGTCCTCGTCTCAGAGCTTGCATATTCTTATTCCATTAATGAGGTAATGTATATGCAGGTCTTATAACAATGTCATATAACCCTCCTCCTGAGTTTGCAGAACATTGATCACAACATGAATTCATATATAAGTACAACAAAACTATGAATCACTCACAACTGTGCATCGTAAAAACCAGCGCAGAGAATGCAGGTGAACTGCATCAAGCATACAAGTGGGCTGCCTTGTATTTCTAATTCTGTGAATGTGAAACATTCGTCTCTCCTTCAAATGATGATTGCCAGAGCTGTGATGAAAGTAATGGCATCTCTCTTTTCAGTGCAACACCAAGGGGTTTTAATAGCGCTATTATTATTAATGACCATCCATTTGCTTATCCAGATTGCACGTTTGGAGTGGGCATAAGGCCGAGTGAAGTGATAAAGTCTTTGTAATTACAAACCCAATTATTTCTACTGAGATTCTATTGGTTTGAAAGAATCTTTCATATTCTTGTATTCTTGTCTTTTGGTTTCCCACCAGACACAAGACACGTGCTTGTGTACACTCTTTTTTTAAAATCTCATTCTCTTTCTCATCTCTTCCCTATCACACGAAAACACATATTGTGAGAATAGTAATAATAATATTTTGCAGTCTTGATAGCTGTATCACTGCTAGTACTCCAGGACGGTCCTATTACTGTTGGTGAAATACAAGGGCTCCATTTTTATATCGCTCTTGCATTTTCTGGCACTGCTAAACCTGTTTATCCCAAATTAACTGACACTGAGAGGAACAGAGCAGCAGGTGATACTGCTCGGGGTGGTGAACGGTTTATTTACTCAGCAGTTACATTCTTTAGCATGTTTGACTGTTTGCAGTTCCATGACTGGAAAAAATCAACTTTGTAGTCTTTGCAGCTGTGTATTGCACTGGATTTGATAAATGGAGTCTTTCAAAAAATTATGCTACTATATACGAGGTGTACGTTAAAACAAACATGTGTATAATTGAAATATAACCGTTATCATGCGTTACAAGGAGGAGGTTTTAAAGTTTTCATTTGACTATACATGAATTTAATGCAAACTTCATGCAAGTTTCAGGTAAAAACGTTGAAAGTGCACCAATTAACCGTGTAGGATGAGTCAGGGTCCTAGTCCACCTTCCTGATGGCTGTTCGAAGAATTTAATGTCCTAGATGCATGCAATTATCCTTTTAATTAGCAATAATGAGTTTGTGCATGCTGAAATAATGAGTTGAATCGTGATATGTGTGCAGACCTTAATGTGAAGCTCATCAAGATGTAACAAGCTCTGTCAGTAAATATCATCAACTGTCATGTTAAATATCTCATACTATTGTCGTGAAAAGCCCTAATCAGTGAGCTAATATGCATCCTAGCTGTGCAAGTGTGTGTGTGTCTCTTCCTGTCAAAACATGTATTTGCATTAGGGGATTTCATGGCCATCAGAAAGAATAAATAAATGCACCGAGGCAAGGAGTATAAAAAGCATAACATAATGCTTGGACACATCATTCCAGATGTTTTTTTGGTAAGGTACACTTTAACAACCTCATGAGATTGGGGCTTGCGCTGTTCACAATAGATACAGTATATTAAATCATTACGCCATTATATTGATGCTAAAATACAATCAATTATCTTTCAATTACAGACTATGTACATTAACCTTTTCCACTAGCACACAGCATTGTGTGTCTAAAAATTAGCATCGCTGCTTCTATTAATATTATTAGCTTTTTTAATACCAAAACAGGACTGGCTGTACGTGTGTGAGCCCTGTCTCCCAAAAATGACATTCCTATACAACTAAACTCCATTCTCAGTTATGCTTTGAGGTGCTTTGTTGTAGTTTGTAGTTAACATATCTTTGCTGTGAATTGTTTCCAACTGTCCAGCTTTTTAGCAAACTAATCACATGTTACATGGAGCAGGAAGTGTCTCTCTCTAGAAACTGGGAAAATAGAGACGCTTCATACAACATGTTGGAACAGGATGTATTTGAACCCAAACCATGATATTTCCATAATAATTATCAAACAGTTTTGGTGCCTAGACAGCGAGTGAAAATGGAAGTACACAGTAAGCGAAAATGAGACTTAAAATAATGGTTCCAAGCCATTACCAACCCCAGTCTCCCAAAAGAAAATCCTGTGTTGGACTTGTGCCACCCCCAACCACTGTAACATCCTTACATGGACTCTGTGGCTCTTTTAATGTGGGAATGTTTCCCACCATGTCATACGGTTACCTTTGGGAAGAATACATATGTCAAAACATAATTAAGAATGCAGTTTAGTTGTATAAGAACATAATTCCTGGTAGACAGGACTGCGCCAGCATACAAACTATATCTACCAGTGTAATGAAAACACTGGTCAGCCATGCATAAACGTTGTATGCTTTAGATCAGTAAACACATTTGTTTTCTGTGATGGTCTTGTAGTAAAGCTATAATTTAAATGACAGTTCTATCAGTGTATCACCTGCATGGCAATTAATTGGAATATTCCAAAAAGTAGCTGGAGGCTGAAAATAAGCTGAACCACCACGTGGTATAATGCAATCCAGTACAGTAGACTTGCAATTTTAAAAGAATATTTTGGCTTTTATTCAGTTTTCAATGGGTTGAAGTCTATGTTGGCACTCTGGACTACAGATAATTTGAAAAATGTTGATGTGATAATAGTGCTGATGTTATTTTTTTCCCTCTGCTTACAATGCTTTAAAGACTAAATACTTGAATCTTCCAAAGTTGCTGTAAGGCCACCAGAATGAATAGAAAAATATTTCAGGCATTTAAGTTATTGTGTCCAATCCCATTATATTTCCAAATTTAAAGATTTCCATTACTTCCACTCTAGAGAACTCGTTGCACTGTGTCAACCCCTCCTTGCCTTCAGTCAAACTCTGAGCTGCAATTTGTCCAATATTTTCATTTAATGCCAAAAAAATAAAAATAAAACATTTTTAGAAATGCTTTGTATGCCATCCAGCCTTTTCAAGCCATTCTCTTACACATGTTCAATGTTTGTACAAGCTGTAATGTTTGACCACACAAATGGAAGGTCAGCTGAAGGTGGATGCAGCAGCGTTCGATCTGTGACTGGCCAACGGATGTGTTGATGTTGCAAAACAAGACTGCTGTAGGCTACCTCTGCTATTGACCTTGTGTATGACCATAAGATCAACTTGAAACCAGTAGAAATACACAACAGGACCATGAATAATAGAACACCTTGTGCCAGAGCAGTCAAATTGGCTTACTGGGCTGTTTTGAAAAAAAAAAAAACTTCAATTGAATACCATTTGATTTGCACCAGCAGTCAGGTATTTGGGATGATTGCAGTTGAACTTGTATTTGATGTTCAGTTGACTCTACAGAGTAACCAAACAGGTATCAGAGTTCTTTTTCAAACACATCACCACTGCTCAGTAAAGATGAATCATCTCAAATGAGAACCGTAGGTCTGATCTCAGTCACGCTGTCTATTACACCCCATTGTTTGCCATTATCCCCACTTGTCTGCCATTCAAATTTCCTTGAAGGGAATGTAGAAAAGAATGTTCACAGCATCAGGGGATCTGTGGCGTCAGTGATGTGTGATTTCTCCCGAAAGCTCCATGGGGTACAGTTGTTTCCCCTGAATACAAAAGACAGCGGCATCACAAGCAGGCTGCGGCATACCTCTAGCTGACGAAAGCAGCAAGAGCTGTCAGCGACATCACTCACGCCGTGCTCCCACCCTCCCAAACCCGCCACCGCCTATTCAAACTATCCCACTGGAATAGAAACTAGTACAGGCACATGTCTTTTGGAAAGGCTGGTTGGGAGATATTTCATACAAAACTTGTAGGCATTGAAAAGGTGTTGACATAAAACTGCTGTGCAAAGTCACAGAGCTGAAGATTAGCTTTTATTTGTAAAGTACAATATGTTAAAGACAGCTTCATCTGTCACTGTATGGATCAATTGGATTAGAGCAACAAAGAAACCAAATTTAAAAAAAACACAACAAAGTCTCTGAGTGTATGATTGGAAATAAGACATTAATGCTAATTGCATTACCACATCAAAAACAACAGTACCCCAAATAGGCACCACCAAAGGCAGAAAACACTTGGAGAGATTGAGTCAGGGCATGGCTGAGGCTTGGCTCGGTCCTATTGTGCTAGCTCAGAGAATGAGAAAGCAGCATCCATTTTTGCCTTAATGAAGTTAGTGACCCTCTGAAAGGTGACACATTTACCGCCCAGGGGATTTATACACTCCTGCTCCACAGCTCCAGTTCAATATGGAGAGGACAGATTTGACTCCACGTGGGCACTCCAAATATATCCTCACAATTTACACTAGGCGATTCATTTTCAGACACTGCTCTCATAATTAAAGTTGATGCTGTGGCATTCAATCTATGGTAGCACAAAACTAAAAAAAAGGTGATCACTGGGCCATTAGGATCCAATCTAGATAGTTTTTTTCCAAGCCGAATTGGCATCACTAACACAGCATAATCACAGTATCCATTTTCATTTTGTAGAATGCTATAAAACAATAACAAGGTGGTGGGAAGATTTGCAGATGTCTGTGGAAGAGAATTACCCAGAGTATGCAGAACTGTATGCAGTGGAAATAGTCGTTCCAGTGTACTAGGGTCTAAGATTGCTTAATTATTTATCGCATTCTTACTTATGCAAATACACTAAATAATTTCTACATGACAGCTTGAAGCTGAGGCCTCGAGGAGCGATGTGATGTTTGAATGAGGACCCCCTCTTTCCTTCGCATGGCCTAGGAAACATAACACTGCAGGCTCCGGGTTGCCTTGGCGCATACTGTTTTACATTCTAATTATCTGGCATGACAGCCTTTATTGCCGAGGCTCAATGCTGAGGCCTCATCCCAGACTCATTCCACATGTGATGTCAGTGCCGGGATAATGAGATAAGATAGTTTGAGTGCTTAGCCTTGCCCGCTCTCCTCTTCATTTGGTTTTCAGTTTTCTCTTCTCTTCCATGCATGCAGTCAAAGTGTTGGCACCATTAATTGTACCTGAATATGCCAAAGATGCTGGCAAGATCCTGAAACAACACAGTGTATTTTTCCCTGTGCTCACTGTTTGAGTTTTCCTATTTGACCAGATTTATTTTTGATTCTGAAAGATCAAAAGGGTTTTACGGTGTGGCACATTGACAGTGATTAAAATAAACAATGCTTTGTTAAGATGTTCATTAAATATTTAATACAGTAAAGCCAATCCCAGACACATACAGCAAGACATATTTTTTCTAACTCTAATTAAGCTACAGGGAATTCATTGCATATTGTAGGTAAACAGACAGAGTCATGGGAATACCAATGGAAATTAAATGCTCTGCTGATGTTTTTCTCATTACAAGATGAAATGAAACATTTATCACTGACTTTCATTTAGCTAAAAGGCTGACATTTTGTGGGTCAACCACTGATAAGACGACAACTTTCTTCTATTTACATTATGATTCATGACTTCATTCAATGCCTTTACATCACCTCTGTGAAATCATTGAATTCTAGTAACACTCTCTGCATGCTCTGACCTGCTGTATTAACTATGTTGTTTTCCTCTTTTTTTCTCTTTCTCTCCTTTTTTACAGCCATCGAGGTGAACCTGCAGAAAGCCTTGGCTGAGGCCTCTGAGACCTGCACCCAGGAGTGTCTAATACTGGGCCACTCTGACAGCTGCTGGATGCCCCCAGCCCTGGCCCAGTTCCAGGGTCCTGGCAGCAACAGCCCCACCTCCACCCCGACCACCGCCGCCATCACCGCTACCCTCCCCTCCTTTGGTTTCCAGCAGAGCTGTGCCCGGGGAGTCAAAGCTAACATGGGCAGCATGGGGGTCATGGATGGCCGCCATACTCTGGGCCGGTCCGTGCCCAAAAAAGATGAACTGGACAAAGGGATCAACCGGCCACAGTTCTACAACACCCTGGATAGACACTGCAGCAGTAAGAAGGAAGACCCTGTCAAGGTCATCCCTCTGGCAAGCTTCTCCTCTCCTGGGCAGCAGACACCCACCGGTGTGGGCAGCAGCTCTTTCTTACATGAGCACCAGTTGTAATAGTAAAAGACAGATCTTCACTGGCCTGACATACATGTGACTCCATCCATAGATGGCTTATGACTTTATGATTAGTATGTATGCGTACGTGTGGGGGTATGCATAATTGGAATAACTTTAACTCAGCTCAAGCTCAGTTTCACTAATGAAGACATCTGAGAATGGATTAGACCATGGTGATGTTATTCAAATAGAATCATATGGAATGAGTCTGACAGCTGAAGCGTTTGAAAGGAAAACTCTTAACATCGCACTCCCATGTATAATAAATAAAAGGTAGTTCTATACCAAAGTAGATCCATCACAGAAAAAAAAACCAAGATATTTTTGCTTTCAGTTTGGTGATGTTTGCTTAGTGATAAGAAATGCCACTATACAGTTTAAGCTCCTTGGGCCCAGCTTAGAAGAACTGTGTCCTAAAAGACCCTTTCGTTGTGCAGAAACAAAATGCATATGCAGTACTTTGTGTTGAGTGAGCTAAATTGGGCTAAATGTTAATTATGAGCTCTGGGTGGATGGTATTTCTGTTCAAGTTTCTAGTGAAGTATTGCTCTGTATAACGCGTGGCACAAACTCCTTTGGTGGTGGAAGATGTTTCTGTTGTCTTGCCTGAGCGTGTTTTAGAAGTCTATTTTGGTCAGGGGACTGCAGAAGGATATTAAAAAAAAAGTCTACAAAGCATAACTAGGCCAATGTTAGACAGCACCACATCTTCTTCTTTTGCATTCTACATTTTCACCATGGACCAGTACACAGAATAAACCCCTCCTAAACAATAAAATACAAACTTGCACACATACACATGATGTTTTCCATATGGTGATTGTTCCATCTCTGCTAACTCCATTAAGAAAATATTCACTCCAGCCATTATCTCAGTAGCTTAGCCTTGAAAGGCGCAGACAGATGTGCTTTGCAAATGTACCCTTTGTTTTCTTCCTTTTGTTTCGTTTTCTCACATTTTGCTGCTGAGAAACATTCACATAATAGCAGCCATGGAGCCAATTATGAAATTCTCAGTCTAATTACTTTGATGTGTGATCTCAGGAGTGACCCTTATTGTGGTTAGGAGGTCTAGAATGATTCTATTGGCTATCGAGAAACATGGTCTGCATGTACGGAGGCAGTGAAAAGGTGACAAGAGCTCAGAAATAGCAGCTTTATACACTTTCTCTACTCTCATCATATTATCAACACCTATGTTCTTGCTTTTAACTATTACTCTGTTTTCATTCATCAAAGTTAGACTGCAAAGTTTCTATTATCACTTTTTATGACACTAGAATAATAGACCAGAGTGCAAAGATTTCTCCAGGGCCACGAGTCTGACTGAATTATTGATGTTATTTCTGAAGTTATCATAAGAACAGACATTGGCACTATTTGAAAGGTCCTCCCTCACATGCTTCAGTAAATACACTGCATCACTGCCTGGATGTGTAAATTGTACTGATGATAATAACTACTTCACACTAACTTGCTGTTGTAACAGATTGGGTACAGTATAATCTATTGCTACAGCAATAAGTGACTTTGCTGATATCCATTTTTCTCTCCAGTAACATCCAAGCCAGGTGTCTACATCATCAGGTATATGATTCATGTGATTCATTTTCTTGTACCATCTTGCAAATTGGGAACAGGCCTGAATCCATAATTCCACATGGTATTCTCAAGGGAAGGTGCGAGGCAAATTGTGTTTGTATGCTCTTAGCTACCACACCTATTGTCTCAGATCAGGACTCTTATCATTATAAAGAGGATTTATCTGAGACTCGGTGAAATGATCACTTAGAGGAACAGTGTGTCAAGGACAAGAAAAGGGGCAATTCAATTTCACCTCAGTCAATTATGAAAATGAATTGAATTCAAAACAGGCAACTTAAATAAACCCTCCTATAAACATCCACTGAGCAATGTGTCCCTGTTTGGGAATCCAATTTCAGTTCATTTACTAATACTTTTTTGTTTTTTCTCTATCACTTTTCATCTCATTTCATTGTTTTAGGACAGACATGCCTCACAGAGTGGTATAAACCATACATTTTTAATCAAAAGAAGCACATATCAAAGGGAACATACATCACAATGTCACTGTAAATTGGAATTTTACCAAGCTGCCAAATGCAGATCCAACACTTGACTCATAATATGTGATCCAAAATGTGCCTCAAAAATCCTCAGAAGTCTTTTCGGTCTCTATAAACAAACACGTGAATAAGTAGGCTAAGTATATTCTCAGTTGATTGTCTCCAACAAAAATAAAACTGAAAAAATATTAGATTTTTAAGAAATTTTCCCATCCATTAACTACAATAAATACAGACATTATCTGCTGGTGGAGTGTTTATAAATAAGACACAGAAAAACGTGCCCTTCCTCATACCACAAAGGAAGAGAGTTTCTATGGAATATGTATGGAATAATACACTGTCACATTGAAATAAAAATGTGATTATTTAAATTACTCTATCCCATCACACATGTACAGTAAGCACAGACTTATTTATCTGTAACCCGCACTGTATTTTTACTTACTCTGCCTACATAACTCCAGTGTACTGTAAAGTTGCAGCAGCTACATTAATTGAAAGACCTTTTCTTGGGGGAAAAGCATAACAACTGCATGAATGTACACCACTAGGATGTTGCTTTTGATACTAATATGAATTTTTCTTTTCTTTTTGTATTGTATAATTGGGAGTATTTCATTTTACCATATGTCCTTTAAGGGGTAAAAGGAGTGTGTTTTATTAATTTTTTTTTTTTTAAAAGAAAGAGCATATCATATTCTTGCCTATTATTTTATTTTTTTGTTTTAAGTAAGGTGTTCTTCTTGTCAAACTTTTGCATTTGTCAAAACAAAAAAAAAGAAACAAACAAAATACCCATACAGTGAAAAAGACTAAATGTTGAGTGGTCTCGTTTTCACTTTGCATGATTCTGCTCTCCATGTTCTTCTCATATTTTTCTAATGCCCTCTACCCTAACAATAGAAATAGAGAAGATGCTACACATGTAACAGAACATTCCTCTTTATTTTTTAGAGATTTTCTATTCAAAAATCTGTGTCACGATTTGCCATGTCGACCCGTGTCATAATTTGCATGAGCTGTTTGGACTTCCACGAGGCATTTTGACACTAGACTACGTGGTTCATGCATCCATCATTAGATTCAGTGTCGGTATTGATGTTTACTGCTCTACCTGTTTGTCTGTCTTATGGGAACAAATGTTACACAGTGTACACAATCAAACCTTGTGAGGTGAGCGTACCACTTGAGCCTCTACATACTTACAAATATCAATTATCTATACTGTCAGGTAAACTGGATTTTAAACTGTACATAGCAGTACCCCTAAGAACTGGAAATAATGGTTACAAACTGGGAAGACATACCGTAAAAGGCTAAAGGCTACGGGCTAAATACTGGAATTTACTATGTTTATAAAAAGGAAAAAGGGAAAACATAAGAAGTGATGAGATGACAATCTCTGTTGTAATGTTAGTGGATACATATGCATAATATTGATGAGAGTGTGTCTGAATGTGTTTATAGGTGATTTCGTGTGTGAGTGAGCGAGTGTCTCCTTGCATGTATGCGTGTGTGTGTGTGTGTGTGTGTGTGTGTGTGTGTGTGTGTGTGTGTGTGTGTGTGTGTGTGCGTATACTGGCATGCATCTTGCCAGAGTATTTTATGTACGCAAATGTATCTTGTACAAAAACTATATCAAAATATAAGACTTAAGTATATGCTTGTAAATTAGTCATTGGTGAGTCAGGTCAAGTTTGCTTTGAGAGAAGGCGTCAATGCTTGCCAGCAAATCTGTATTGGTCAGTTAAAGCTATACAGTCTGTGTTGTCATGCCTTTGTAAGATATCCCACTTGAATTTATGAAAAAAAATGACCTTCCATATGGTGAAATGATTTTTCTTGTCATGGAATTTTACTTGAGCCATTAAATATTGAGCCCTCAAAGAATGCACGGATCATGCCTGTCCTTCACTGTACATTATTGCTTGATTAGGTTTTTCTGAGAGCTTTGTTGTATCACTGACAGATGTGACATGAGAGCAAACTGCCACCATGTTCCAATTATGACAATTAAGATAATGATATAAGAGCCATCAAATGGGATGTGGCATTTCACCTTCATCATTTCTGGAATTAACACTACTGAGGAAACAGCTCAACTTATGACACGTATCTGTATAGTTATGAGAAGAAAAAAAGAATTCATAACCTTAGTCACACACTGTAGAGAACACAAATGCTTTCTGCACACTGAAATTTCCAAGCTTCCAATTTTATATTAATGCAATGGTTTGACCTGGTTTGATAAGGTCGTTGGCAGACAAAAGAAGAAGAAAAAAGAGAGAAAAAGAAAAAGATTGCAGGTCGAAAAGTTCCACTCATAAATACTCACAAGCTTTGAAATTTCAGTGTGGACAGACTCGTATTATCCTTTGTTGCTGTTTTTTGTCCTACAAGTACATATTTCTCCAGATGACACAGCAGCACAATGGCACAGTATTGTCACACATCTCTTCTGAAGTAGCTGAGAGTTAAATACAATTTATGTGGTGATTGTGTTGTGCCGTAAGTGGAATAGACCTGTGTTGGGTGGCAGTTACATGACATCAGAGAGTTGGAGAAAAATCCTTCAATTTCTACTTATTGGTATGCTCCTGTAAGTGTCTGAACTGCAAGTAAACCTGCATCAAGTCATGCATTTAAGGCAGTCCAATCATTTGAGCCAGCAAAGACTACACGGAAAAAACTCTCACCTCATAATTTTGAAAAGACAAACTTCTGCTTCTGTTTTCCACCAACTCCGGAGGGACAAATCGAAAGCTCAGCTGCTAATCATTACTCCATATTCACCAGCTAGTTGCTCTCTTTGTCTCTTGTTTGATTTTCGGAGGGTTTTTTTCTGTGAAAACAGCTGTCTGCTGCAGTAGTAATGACTGCAATTAAACCTAACTGAAATGCTAAATTATGGGCTGGAAAACCAAAACAATGAGCTGAAAGACGCTATAAATCCCAGTGGAAAATACAAAGTGAGGTGCTAATTTCCATTCCTTACAACTCCTGCAATGAAATTAGTCATATAATCCATTATTAAAATAAATGTATTGATTATAGTCTCATGAAATCTAATTTAATTAGACATTTGCAAATTTAACCTGCAGCTCATTTCCATTACCTGCTCATCCAATTCACAATGTAAATAAAACCATAAATCAATGGTTGGATTACTATGGAGCTCCATGTTTTACTGAAAAAAAAAAAGGTATCCAGGCTGCTAAGTAATAATTTCACCACTGTGGAGTTAGAATTAATTAAGAAAGAAAAACAAATTCCTACTTTTTGACATAAGTTAAAATCTTTAGTTGTTTGCATCTCACATTTATGTGGTCAAAAATTGACTGAGAGTATAAAAAGCACCATGTTGCCTCTTCAGGGCCTTGGTTTTCTTTCTTTAGAAAGGGCGGAACTCTCAGTGCTTATATTTTTTGATTTGTCCAACAATGCAAAATAATGAGCTTCCTTTCACAGTGTCACTGCTTATAGAGTGTTCAGGACTGTCATATTAACATGACCCATACACAGAGGTTGCTTATACAATTTCAGTGCAAAATCAGTGGAACACTTTTAGCCTTTTGGTTCTACACTGTCAAGAAGCACATGTAGGTTTAAGCCATTAGTAGAAAAAAACATACCTCCATTTATGTGCTGCGGCTGTTCAGAATGACAGCTTTGATGTAGTTTTGACTCACTGTGCATCACCGTCATCTTTCACTGACACTCAAAGGCTGTCTTCTCTACCTGTGGCCATTTGGCCTCATATACAGTACAGGAACAAAAAAAAATCTAAATTGGACACGACATTGTAGTTTTTGTGATTCTGGCTTGTTTGCTTTTTGGTCATTGTTTGTAATACGCCTGTACTGTGTATTTGTTTATCCATTCATCCAGCCTTCCATGTAACCCATCCGTCCATCCATCCATCCATCCATCCATCCATCCATCCATCCATCCATCCATCCATCCATCCATCCATCATCAACTCATGTATCCATCTCTCTCCATCCATCCATCCATGAGAGCTTTGATGCCTCAAAGGCAAACTCTGCAAAAGCCTCAACAATCCCCCTGGGCTATGTATCCTACCTGAGGCCCTTTTGGCTTAATGCTTTATCCACTGTTCTTTTATTAATACATACAAGCCCTCAGAGAGGAAACTTCAGGCATACAGTATAGTGCAGGGGTTGATGTTCACAACAACAGGACATGACAGGATCTCTCAGCACTGACTCCTAACTTGCATGACACAAAGAGCCGTGTCATGTAACTCGTAACACTGCAAAGCCTTGCTGGACTGTGTCATCTTGCCACATCTTCAACATATGCTCAGTCCCCAGTCTCTTTAAGGGAGCCGGCTGTGACCTGCCCCATTAGTTTTCCATGGTAATTGGCTAATAATGAGACAGTGACAGTCCCGAGGACGTCCGCACTGTCAAAACACATACCCAACTACACCAATCTGCATTTCCAGTAATTACTGCATATTTGAACAGAAAGAACTTTGTGATCGTACCAGCACACTTCGTGCTTGCCACGCACACACAAACACCACCGCACCCTCCATCCCCATCTGCTAACAAGCCCAACTTAGTGTAAGCATACTTAGTTCTCAAGGTGTCATCTGTTGAAGTGTCAGGAGAACATATAGAAATTGTCAAACAGTACACTCATTTCAAATTGTAATTAAACTGGCCATCAGGTACCTAGAGGCTGTTTAGTCAACAGCAGGGTTCTAATTACTATAAGATGACCTTTGGAATAATATCTGGTGAATTATTCATAGTTGAGAAAATTGCTTCGGAGACATGCCAACGACATCCAAGGGATGGCTGAGTATACACACATTAAAAGATTTCAGCCTGGCCATGAAAATGAGGTCAGCAGATGGATAAAACTGTAGCTTTTTGTATGGGAAAATGAGATAGTTGCGATAAGGCCAGAAATGAAACTTTCTTGTACACAAAAAGGAATGTTGGAGACCAGAAAATAGACTGACTCATATAAAGGATTTTGGAGAGAGAAGATAGTGTGTCTCATGGTGGCTTGAGAACCAATATTATTTGACTGTGCACACTGACACTCCTTTATTGTGGACTCAACTCTGTTGAATGTGAAATAAAACCTTGTACTACCATTACTGAACAAGAAACAAGACTATATTTTAATCCAAATCAGAACACTGAAAACAGCTGCCCTGAAAGACACACAGAATATTATTTTCTACTCAATCTTATCATTGTTTGATCATTATGTGAACCCAATAAGAAAACAGATCTCCAGAAGAATATTGGTACTTAATTCAACTGCAAGGAATCAGAAGTGCTTTGCAAAAGAAAGGAAATAAGATTTAAGACAAAAGGAAGCATAAAGAGAAAAAGAGGCAAAGCAGTGATAGTATATTTCAACACATTCATCCGCCTGCGGTGACTTTCAAAACCACTAACAGCATCTACTCCCTCATGCTTCGAATGTTTCTGTGGGGTATTCTGCACACTCAGGGCAGAGGTCCCCAACAGTTTCTTTCCCATCACTGTTCAACCTTTAGGGACACTTTGCAGAAAATTACTCCAGGGAGCTTGGCACAAAACTCTTCCCCATGTTTTTGTGTGACATAAATAAATAAACAGAGGCAAGAATTTGTCCTAAAAAGCTACACCACCATGTGGCACTGTAGTGACAACAGATAAACCTGAGTGACTGAGAAATCCAGGAGGCCAACGCTGCTATAATTAGAAGAAAAAAAAAAGAAATGGACTGGATTTTTTGTTGTTGTTGTTGTTTTTTACAGGAGTAGCTTCCTCCAGGTGCACAGTGTCTCTACTAGTGGAGCACAGGAAGTCATCCAATGGACAGAGCACCATGATGACGGCGATATTCACTATATGGCTGAAGATGAAAACATTCAGCATGATCTCAGTTGAGTAGTGAGATGTTTTGAAAGTGGGTTAGGCACAGGGCTTTTCACTGCCATCAGAGAGGACCTAAATGATTAGTCAAAATTTGGGGTAATTGGTAGTAATTAACAATGACCTTGTTCTCCTGGACAGTGGAGAACTGCAGCCATGCCAGAATCCTCCCACCCCCATTACAGAGCAATTACCATCAGAACAGTCGACTATACAGCAAGATTAAATGTATCCAGCTGTGTGTCTTTATTTCAGAATGCTTGCTGCGCACTTAATCTGGAGGAGATTTGTATTCAATCATACTTTACTTGCAAATGTTGTACAGGTTAGTGCAATTAAAAGTGCTTTACAGATTACTGTTATTAAGTCAATTAACGTGAAAAAACCATTTGAGATTTGAAACTGTACCAAAGTCCATGGTTTCTTTGTCATTCACAGTGATCATAATATCTGCAATACTGCAGCTCGATTCTTTAGAAATCCTTTTATTTTTTGTTATTAAATTTGGTCTTGCAGTTGCTATTCTAATTTGGTTTTCTTTTTAAATCTTTTTGCTCCACAGAAAAACACAATACTTAATATGAGTCTGTGTTTCTTTTCTGGAAATTAGAAGTTGCAGTGTAAGAGGCTATGAGCATGTTGGACATTAAATTTTTACTCTTCACCATTTAAGCTTAGCCAGTTAGCTAATCAGCAATAAGCACAAACCCCAGCTGATTCTGACAGCAATATTATTTGTTTTGTGGCTACTTTATACTATCCACCCTGGTGGTGCTTGGGGAAATGTTGGAATCATGAAAATCATCTACTCGCAGGAGAAGGAATCTGTGTTGTTCATTTTTCTCAATTCATCCAATCACACTTCACACTTGGTGGTTGTGCTGCTGTCGAGTTTGGACTTATTTGGATTGGCAGTTTGCCAGAAACACAAAAAGGCAAACATTTAACTGCAGTCGATGACTACATTAGGGCTGACTCACCAGATGTAGGATGCTATTGGCTGCTCATTTAAGGTGGCTTTGCCATCTGCATGTTACCGTCTTTCTCCGCTACCAAAAACAACCTACCCCACTGTAAAGTCTTGCCGAGGATTTGTAAAGCAGTGCTGCTAGATTTTTTTCTGCGCATTTTCCATTTTAATCACAGTGCTCATCTCCCTAAATGCAAATGTTCCACCACAGAAATTCCACCTGTCAGTATTTTGAATGAATATCAAAGCCGCATCCTTGGCTTTGCCCTGCCCATGACGACTGTGATTGGTTTGACGAAATACAAACAAGCCGGAGTGTTTTTTTTTTTAAATGTTATAGCAGAATGATGGTGAGTTGCAGCCAGACAATTATGTTCTACAGAATTGCCTGGAAAAGCAAGACTAGGGCTGGGGCAACATAAAAACATCATCGATTTCAACAGTGCGTCACTAAGATGGCTGCGCCTCATTAAAGCATGGATTTCCAGAGCTGAAGCTACATGTTAAAATGCTCATCTACTCAACTGTGGGCATATTTTAGACAGAAACCAAACAACACGATCCTCTGTAAGCATTGCAAACTAGACATGGCCGATCGCTCCATCACAACTGCTGTGCCAAAGCATCCTGGAACACTTTTTCAAGACTGCAGCCGCAGACAGCACCGTCCTGTTTATTCTTTGTCTCCATCCAACGTCCCAAACTGTTTTTTTTTTTAAAGGGCACTGCACCAGTTCATATTAACCAAGAATATCTGTAACAAAATTCACAGCAAATAAAAATGTCAAGATGAAAAATTCCTCGATGACAAGTCCAGGCATCAAAAGTGTGTAGGATTCGCCCATTGGGGTCCATAAATGTCTGTGTGAAATTTCATTGCAATCCGTCTGGAACGCTTTGAGCAAAGGTTGCATTAGACTTTCTCACTGTGCGTCATTTGACGGACAGGGTCGTAAAAATTCTGTCATAGTCTGTCATTACCAGTCATTTTAATTTTCATTTTTTTTTATAATGAGACACATTAAATAGCGCTTCAATTTCAAAAACAACTCTATCAAAAAAAATTATTAAAATAGAGAACAAATTTACAGATTGTGCATTTATAAGGGCATGGGCATAAAAGATGAACAGAGAGACAGACTGTGCTGTCACTTTTCTTTTCAACACAACAAGAAGTAGATTACTTTTCATTTTATTTAATATCTTCACAGTGACAACCGAGAGAACTAAAAAAAAGTACTATGCCTAATGCAAGCAAATATGAACAATACAGTTTTGGACAACTGAAATGTGAAAAAACTTGCTGACAGGAGACGATTAACAGCAGCTCTCCAGCAAAAGTTTTGAAGTCGGGAAGCATTTCTGCCCGGGAAGTGATCAGAAGACTGAAAGGAACATAGAATTTTCCAATCCTGCAGGCTTTCGCTTCACCGGGAGGAATCATGCAACATGTATTACTACTGCATCAGGGGCGCAGCTGCACCCCTCTGTGACCTGTTGATTCTACAATGGGATGTTTGATGTTGTGTTGAGAAAGAGACAGACCACTGATGCCCACAGTTAATTAGAGTGTTGTATCTGTACTGTAGATCAGCACAAGACAGCCTTCACATTTTTTCCATCATTGTTAATATTGTAAATTGTAAATATTAAAACAGTAAAAACAGTTAGTTCATACCACCCCTTAGTTTGAGATATTTTAGTCTGGAACAAAGTGGCCATTTATATAGCCACACTGTTACGATGGCTAAAAAATGTTGGTATTTGTTATTCTAAAAAGCCATTAACAAGATCTGCATGTCGCCCTCTCTCTCTTTGTCAGGGGTTTGCTGCCAAATTATATTAGAAAAAAACACACATGTACAACATTGGCTTGCCTGATGGATAATAAAAAGAAACTAAGTTCATATCATGTCCCTTTCGCAGTAAGGAAGTGCATCAGTGAAAGTGCTTTTACTGCGAGTTCTTTGTGCGAATCTAAAGACAGTATCACAGGGCAACCACAGTGCCTGACAAGCCTGTTCGTGTTCAGCACACATGCAGCTTTCCTGCAGTTAAGGCAGAAAGTCCCTGAAGCTCTTCCTCCATGGAGTTTATTGTCAGAGTCTATCCGATGGTAGGATGCCTCTCCCTCCTCTTTGAAATCCGGAAGATCAAACAAAACAACAGTGTTGACGCAGGGTGTGTTGTGTTTGTGGTTTGAATATATAATCAATTTCCATGGGTTAGGGGTTTTATTTGTTGCTGGAGCGTTGCTAGATTACTAAATTGATAATGAATGAGTTAATATAGCCTACTACACTGTTTACTTTGCTTATGTATGCTATCTATGCTTTTTTGGACCAAATTGCATCTTATATTTTTGAAACTGGGAGAAACCACTGGCCAACAGGAGAGAATAAAATATGTGCACTTTGAAAAATGGATGGCTATAATGTGAAATACATGCGATATGCACTGATTAGACACAATATGCAAGCACACTGATATGGTTAATCCTTCAAAAGGAGTGTTATTCTAAGCAATCAACCTTTGCTTTCAAGAACAACTTTTGCACAATGGCAAGTGAAAGCATGGTGGGATGAAAGGAAAAAAGCACCAAGGAAAATCAATATAGCAATTATGTGTGCAGATAATGGACATCAAGGTGTTATTTGGAGTAACTGAAAAGAAGAGGTGACACAAAGCCAATTCAAATAGTGCAAACATTTCATTGTCTCAAATCTGGTGCTTCTGGCATGGATTTAGTGTCACCAGGCTCCAGAAAACCAACAGTGTATTTTTGTTGTTGTTGTTGTTGTTGTTTTTCGGCCGAATTAGCATTGTTTAGCACCATCTAATTATCGGCTTCTTCTTTATGTTTGCACACAATCACCGGCTTCGGTTAAAACTCTGTTTGCCATCATGCTTCCATTGGTTGCGAAAAGCGTGAAAACACAAGCAGCAAGCGCAGCGATTAGCTAATTTAGATCTTAGCCGACAAAATGCACACATGCACAAACTCACACACACACACAGACACATACACACACACACACACAAAGAGAGAATGACATGGGGCAAGAACAGGAGGAAGAAGGACATGGAGGCAGATAAACACACACACACACACACGCACGCACGCACGCACGCACGCACACACACACAACCCCCCTGTCTGTGCTTTTACCTGCTCAAGAGAGGTCACCTCCAGCTCTGTCAAGCTTTGCAGGTGGGTCAGAGATCTGGATTTGATAACTGGAGGGAGTTTAGAGTGCAGACATTTGACAAGCATGACAATGCTCTGACAGCCCTCATTGTGCCATGATTAATGACTGACATCCCTGTTGCCTGTCTCATACAGAATGCAAATGCAGCACTGAGGAAATTACCCTTATATGGCTCGTAATTGGATGCAGGAAGTATCATGTCAAGCAAGAGCAGCATGTGGCTTCTTGCTCCCTGAAACAAGGCTTTGCAGGGAACTCTGCAGAGATGATGAGATAGATGCTGCAGCGTGATTGAAAATGACCGCCAGCAAATCCTTCTCATTTGTAGCAACACGCTGACATTTAGCAGTTAGTCCAGGGATGAACGGAGAGAGGAGGCGGTGTTTTGCATCCGAGTTAAAAAGTCACTCCTGATCTGGCTCCCTCCTTTTATGCAACACCTGTTATTCTTAGCGTGTTTTGTCCGATTTTTCCTCAGTTACAGCAGCAGGTTTATACCAAACACTGCACACTGCTAGATATTTTGCTGTCAACAAATGGTCAAGAGCATGCAGCAGGGTTGCTAGGAAGGTACTGTAAAATTAATAGTGTCCTGCTGTTGCTGAAACCTACAGTGTGCTCCTGTTGAATATGGTACAAAACTGCTACTTTGTACTTTTACAGTAAAATGTTGACACACTCATGAGCAGGTTAATACTATTTTTTTATTATTTAATTTCAGATATAAAAATCAAGCCTGTGATTTAATAAACCACTCCTTGGCAATTTTATTTATTTTTTTCCCTTTAAATACAGTAAATTAATATTTGAGTTAAAATTTCCAGGCAGATGACACAACTTTAAAGTGTCTTTTCAAACCATTTCTGCTTTTATAAAGCAATAGATAGAAAGCTTTGAATAAACTGAATTGCACTCTTGAAAAAGCAAATACTCTAACACGTAGCACAGTCTGTCTGAGCACAAATATCAATATATAATACATAAAAATCATAAAGCAAGGGTGCCACGGTAGCTCACCAGGTTGAGTGGGTGACCTATAAACAGGGGCTATAGTCCCTGATGCAGTGGCCATGGGTTAGAATCCATCCCATGGCCCTTTGCTGGAGGTCTTCTCCCCACTTTCCTGTCTCTCTCTCACTGCTGTCTGTCAATAAAGCCAGAAAAAGGCCAGAAAAGTAACTTTAAAATAAATAAATGAGTCATAAAGCATGCAAAAAGAATGTGCAATGCAACATAACAGAGACTGAGCTGCAGGTGAGGAAGTGAGTGAATAGCTAAAGTGGATGAATGAATGACTGAAAAACGTGACTGAATAACTGAGTGAGTGAGTCTGTGATTAACACTGGCAGGAAAAATGAATGAAAGAGAGTGAGCGAGTGAATGACTGACCACGAACGACGTATAGTATGAATGAAAAAAGTGTTGGTGAGAGAATAATTGTGTGTGTGTGTGTGTGTGTGTGTGTGTGTGTGTGTGTGTGTGTGTGTGTGTGTGTGTGTGTGTGTGTGTGTGTGCGCATGTGCGTGTCTTCACTGACAAGTCTCACATAAGGTCTGAGGCTCTCTAGTAGATATGACAGGATGCGGGTGTTATCTTTTTATAGGTGACTTTCCGTGTCCATGTCTTCACATGACTTTGCCTTGTCCCACCTTGATGTCTCTCAGGATTTACCCTAATGCCTTCAAAAAAAACTGCGCTCAGAGGTGGGAAAAAAAAGCTTATTTATCTTAATAAAATTAGCCATGTCAATTGAGATGTACCCCTGGCAGAGGTTAACTTAAAATAAAATTCAACTCGACCTGTAATTTTTGAGGATCAGAACCTAGCTTACATGTTGGCTTTTCTCCAAAAATAAGTTCAAAAATACAACTGAAAAACGTTACAGTAACCACTTCAGCACGACTCAGGTTTTCAGCTTCCAGGAGGATTTTGTGTGCTGGGTGCTGCAGTGTGACTTTCTAGGAGACAAAATGTTCCGTGAAATAATCTCTTCTCGTATAAACCAAAAGACTGATGAAGAAGTCAGAAGCAACCACACAGTGACTTTAGATCACACCTTTAAAGATCTAAAGCAAAACAGCTTGTTTCGTTTGATGTCCAGATCATTGAAAATATGAGATCTTGATGCATTTTGCCTGTGCTAAACCAGAAAAACATTGACCTTTATATTTTTAGGGTCAAACCCTGCTGTCAAACACATACAGGCTCACTGCACTTCCCTGTGTTCCAAAAATGCAGCACTGATTTATTTCCTCCAAGCAATCGATATTGTAAAACAGTGACACTGATATATTACACCTCAGCCATTTCACAAACAGAATAATCGAGTGCATTTAAAGATCACATGGTTTTACTGATGGTGTTCTGAAGTTGAATTAAGGGACAGTAATGGCAGCGCATTTTGAAAATGAACTCTACTTGTACCACATAAAGACGTGATTACTAAAAGTATTAGCATTTTTGTAAAGACTTGACATTGAGTAGGTGCTCCTCTCCAACAGCTGGCATCAGGACTTAATGAATATGCATACAATGGTTATCACAAAACTTGTCATTGAGTGTTTTGACAGGAGCTGCAAGTTCACTTTACCTTCTCAGGGGCACTGAGTTCTGTCGCACTGGCCACAGTAGATAAAAGAAAGTTTAGAGAACTTACAATTTGACCACTGACTAAAACAAAACATTTGACCACGCATGTGTTGAATGCATTGTCAACATTTAGCACAGTGTCAGTTTCTGCAGATGCTTGTTCACTGTGTCGGGCTGCGGTATGGCCATGCGCTCGGCCCTGATACGGTTCCATTCAGTTATTCAGTAATCCTTTGCTTAATGCTACAACAAGTGAGTAAGCGCTTTAATGAAAAGACCGAATCAAAAGCACAGCCAAACTCTCCATTCAGTGCTGATCAAGTGCTCGGTGACAGACGCACGTCACGTCTGACGCGTGAAAGTTGTTTCGCTCACCAAATGTCATTTATATTGAGAAAAATAAAAGTTAGCAATGATGTTTTTAGCAATTTCAAAAGGATTCTACTTGTTGACCTGCCAGTGGTAATATTATTTCCACTGTGCAGTTTGTGAAAACTGCATTCTGAGGGTAATACTGAAATAAGGCAATTAATGACACCAAGCAATGCCATGAAGGAAAGAAAAGATGGAACAACATCGCTGCGACCTTCAATCACAATCTCTCTTCGATCGCCTTATTTGCAATTACAGAACAAACTGTAAACTACAAAAGCCACTGGGAGGAGTGGTGGGAAGTAACTGTCATCCTAGTAATGCTGTTGGAGGAGAAATATGTACATATATTGTTCATACTTTTTTTCCCCCAACGGAACTGACAACACTGAAACACTAAGAAAAAAGGAGATGTACAGTAATTATCAAACTTGATGTTCTCTTTGTGTTACTGCTAAAATCAAGTGAAGGTGAATGTCTCCTGTGAAGCTCCTCGTTATCTGGATTGAATAAAAGATAAAAATCAAGCAACAATGTCCAATTAAGTGCCCATCGGCTTGGTTCCGTTTTTTTTTTTTAAATGAAGGGATAAATGAACAATTGACACTGTAAATGTGTTTGTATGAGTTATTGATGAATCCGAGGGCTTTATAGAAAAAGGGCTTGACGTATATCTGTGATATGATGGAGGCTGTTGGATGTGAACAAACAGTCCTTTCCAGGTAGTTTGAGTGATTGCCTAATCCCCTGTAGCTAGATGATTGCAGAGCAAGGTCAGTTTGAAGGCTCAGACTGATTGAGTGCTGTCTGTGGTTGGGGGCTCGCTCTAGTCTCTGATGCCATTAGATGGACAGCAGCTGAAGATTCACTCTGGAGATTTTCAACACTTGAAGCAAAACTCTCCAAACTGAATGACACTGGGTGCACCGGTAATCATCGGGGCACACTGACGGCAACAACATAAACAACAATCATCAGGGCTGTCTTATCATTAATCAGATGAAAGGAAGACTAACGTGCAAATCGTGATAAAAAAGAAACGGAGTGTTTATATGACCCTGTTTACAGCACTGGGATGAAAAATACATGTAAACCTTCCATAACCGCTTTCTAGCAGTTTCTGCGTGAAATCTGCATGGATTCCGATAACCTTTTGATTTTTTGATAAATGAATCCTTTTGTCAGCGTTGTCAAGCTGCATCTTGCACCTCATTGACACCCATTCATTTGTCAGGCTGTCATTTTGTTACTAACCTGGGTTTGTGGTATAAAATTCAACGCTTCCCGGGGCTGCAATTGGATCACCCCCTACTGTTATGTACATTCAAATACCGAGGGAAAGTGCGGTTCTGTGTATCAAACTCCACTAGTCTGCAGCAGAAATCCTTTGTGCGGACATCTCTGTGACAGCTCCTTGGCAACTTCAGCGCCTGTGTGCCACAAGCTCCCTAAGCTGACTGTTTGGATCAAGTGGGAAGAGGCAGCAATCCCAAAGAGAACAAAATAGCAGATCCCAGCAGCTTTCACAGCCGATGCTATGAGATTTACTAGACTAGAGAGGAGGCTATGGATGTACGCGCATGTGTGTGTGTGTGTGTGTTTGTGTTTGTGTGAGAGAGGGTGAGAAATGGGGAGGGGAAGGGATGTACTTTGAAATCATTTGAAATGTCAGACAAATAAGATTCACAAGAGGCATTATGTTTCCATAACGATGATGCAGTGAAGCTTAGATGTAGTGTCAGCATGCAAATGCATAAGATAATAGTGTTGACATTATTTTTTTCTTTTAAAAGGCTTAGGAAATGGATGAAAGAGTTTTTCCCCTTTACCATGTGCACTTTGAAGTGTCAAGCTTACGAACTGCAGCAAATTACACATTTGTGCTCAAAGGAAATATGTGCTATTTTGAAGTGAAGTTCAGAAGGTAAACAACCATGTAAATATTATGAAAGAATTCGATTTGATTGGCTATTTCCGATTTATTACGTTGTTCATATTATTATATTTTGTTCTATTTTCTGAGGAACGAGTGGACTATTGATGCTCTATATGACGAATCATGTTTGCAAAAAACTGTTGACTTTTACTTGCCATAATGCATATTTGAAATTAGACATGATTTCTGAGCCCACACGGCTTTGTTTACTTTTCATTTCTCATCTCTTTTTTCCCTGCCTTTCGTAATCCCGTAAACCACACACAGGTATTTACTCTCTACTCCTGATTCTTGGGCAACTGAGCTTTAAAGAAACGAGCAGAATTGGTTCCAGTCGGGTGGACACTCCACATCATTTAATGTATTCCAGTCTATTACCACTTTTGTTCTGACACCTCATTCTTTTCCACCGATATATGTGGGGGTCATTCAATAACTGACACCTCTCTTCCATACCGTAGTCACATCTCTGTTGCTGTTTGAGCACGTGTCACAGCTGAGAGGCCTGAATTTCAAGAGATAGATTTGCTGACAGAGACATCCCATCACTCCTTGGATTGAGGCTCGCCCAGGAAATGCTTCACTGTAAAGGTGCGGTAGCCTTGTCAGTTTTATCTGAGGTAATTGATCACAGCAGACAACAGCTGATGTGTGCAAGTCAATTGTAGGGGGCAAAAGGATGCTGCTTATTCAGATAAAAGATCTCCAGCATTTCACAAGTCACTTTCATTGATAGGCTGCTATCTTGAGTGACAGGAAATCAACCTGGCAGGATGTTTAATCTTAGAAAATGCGCCTAAATTTTGGTTAAACATGACTATACCTATGGCACATTTCTATAAGTTATTTGTGATTGGGTAAATTTTCCCCATTAGGGCATAAAATCCCTAAACAGACACTAGACAGGCACTGGAGAGGCATTTATCTGTCATAGTGCAGGTGTACTGGGAAAACCATTCCGACTAAAAAAAAAAAAAAAAAACAAGCATACCCTGGGACTTCTCAAATGCCACTTAGCATTCAAGGACTCTGATTCATTAGTGGCCCAGCAGACTGGTTAGATGGAAGCATCTGTTATCTGGTTCCAGTCCTTATGCCATCAATGTCACAAATAATCACATACAACAGGTGGTTTACCGTTTAACATCCAGCCTGCTGCATTACATTCTATTATGCTGCACTGTTTGTACACAAAACCTGCTGTCATTTTTGAAATAATTGAACATGAGTTACATTTTTATGTGTGTGTTATGTTTGCATGTTTAGCTTTACAGTTTTAAGGTAGCTGTACAGATGAACAGATTGTAGAATCAGAACATTTGGCTCACTGCCTATTGGCTTGCAACTAGAACTGTTATTGACAAAATTTGATCACTGGGTTTCCATCAGGTCTACAAACAAGTAACTGATGAAAAGGGAACATGACCATTCATTTTGTGCTAGCTGCTTAAGGTTGCAAAATTACAGTAGATAATAATAGACGCTCACAAAATACAACATTTTATGGATTCTCTGTTAAAGGATAAGGCTTATGACAATCTGTAGTTTCTTTGTCAACTAAGCAATGAAACTGATGCAACAAACAAGTACTGTATATGTGTGTGTGTGTGTGTGCTACATGTCTTTTTTCATATACTACATGTAGTGTCTACTCTATTGTTGTCCAAAAACTGTTAAACAACACATCGATGAGCTTGATTGTTGTGTTGGATGACATTTTTTTTTTTGCTTATTCCAATAAACATGAGCCCTGTACTTTATTCCGTCTTACAGCATCTTTCTTCAAAGGTGTATTTATCCTTCAGTAAAAATTGTTCCCCAAAAATATGTAAATCAATATACTTTTAAAATAAAAACTTACATATTTGTTCATTTTTGCTAAGCTTTACATCCTAGTTAAATGTGCCAATGCATAAGCATTGACGCTTATTCTTCAAGATTCTTCTGACACAATTTTTGGCACAAATCTCATCCCGCTTTGAGAAAACCCATACAAATTATATATCAGAATGTGCAGCTTGATCGGTAATGGTGTGATATAACTTTTTGCGCATTTTATTAAAAACTGTGTTAAAAATCCCCTTTGAAATTAATGGGAATCCGGCTGGAAAACTGCAAAAACCCAGCTCTCTTTGGAACCCTATAGCTCCGGCATACTTTAAAGAAGAAACTTTATTCGAAGTTGAAACGGGTCACAAGGCTTTGAATGCATTTCATTTAAATCCATGTTTCGATATCTTTTACAGTTGTTAGGCGGTCGCAGTTTAAATTTGATGAACTTTTTGAAAATTTTCCTTCAGTTAGGATTTGTGAAATATGCCAGCTTTTCAGAATAAAATGCTCATGTATAAATTATACATTATGTATAATTATAGGCAGAAGCTGCACAGGCACACTCAAAATTTCTAAAATTTTCTGAAATTAGCAGGGTTGGAGGTGAGTGGCACATTCAGTTTCAATTAAAATTTATTTACATAATGCCAAATCACAACATGTGTCCTCCCAGAGCACTTGCAAGCTGAAGACCTTAAAATATTGGCGATAGAAATCCAACAATTTCCCTTTAAGCAAGTATTTCGTGACAGTGGGGAGGACAAACTCCCTTTTAATAGGAAGAAAACGCTGACAGAGCCAGACAGGGTGGGCACCCGTTGACCTTGCCTGGTTAGGGCATGTGATACAAAATAAGGAGATACTGAAAGACAGCTAAGCAATCGTTGGTTTTTGTCTTCGAGGGATTTGTTGATAAAGACAAAAACATTATATGTTGCCTGATTGTCCTTTCATTTGCATTTAGCGTTAAATCACATGTCCAAGGTTAATTGGGATTCTGCTGACATCACATCACACAATACAGGAGTTGCACTGAATTTAAATCTTAAGCAATTACAGGACAGAAAATGGTATGATGAAGTGTGTTACAACCTTTCTCAGATATATCATGTTTTTGTTAGTTTTTTTTTATGTAGTTCAAGATCACAGCATATGATCTCAAAAACTACCTCGAAGGAAAAAAGCACATCTAAATTGAAATAAATAGTTTATGATGATATACAGTGAATGTGCTGATTGATTATACAAGCTATTTCCCATACACACACTGTTGCTCCTTCTCTATCATAAACACTGAACTATGGTCTACTCTATCTGTAGGAGCTCACAGCTTTGACACAATCTAGGAGATATGATAATGCATATTTCCAGCTGTTTGTTGAATGTTTGCTGGTCCCCCTATCTCTGTGAATGTGGGGCCAAAATGGAGTTAGTTGGATGTTTCTCACCCATTTTGACACGTCCATCCTGCTGAGAAGAGACATTATAATTACCTGAGGCTGTGAACTTGACACTTGTTGCCTTTGAACTGAGGAACTGATGGAAGTGAAGGTGGATGTGGAAGTCTCCTGTGGACATAATGACACCATTATCAGAACCTACAAATTATTGTGAGAACACGCAATGGGGAACATCTGGGGAAGAAAGAGCGGCTCGACTGAAAAGGCAAGCAGGAATCCATTTCGACATGAGGTGAATGAACAATATTACTGAACATTCTGTAGGCAATTTCACCGATGAGCAAGAAAAATAATGAATTGTAGGTCACTTGTAAAACTGGTATAATTATAAAAAATGCATATACTCTATGAGTCAAAAAATTTGGAAACACCTTCTCATTCAGTGCTTTTTATTTATTTGTATTATTTCCTACATTGTAGATTAATACTGAAGCTTAACACTTTTTTGTTTACAACATAATTCTATATGTATTATTTTACAGTGCTGATGTCTTCAGTATCAATCTACAATGTACAAAATAATTAAATAAAAACCAGTGAATGAGAAGGTGTCCAAATTTTTGACTGGTAGTGTATATGTTTGCCTTGCTTTATTTGTAATTTTAACATATTCTGTTCAGTTACCTTTATTACCTGAGATGAACATTGTTTTGTTGCATGACATTCTTTGTTTCACAGTGTTGAATCAGAGATCTGATGTGTTCACTGTTGTACAATTTAAATCTTTTCTTTCATGATCACAAGACAGATCTGTGTGTTTATAATCGCTCAGTGCCAGTCAGTCAGGAAGCAAATTGTTCCACTTAAGTCCATTGCTTTGCTTCACGGACATTCCCTCATCAGTCTTAATTGATGATATCAGTATTAAACATCTGGTGGTACGCCCACCCAAGCTGCTTTCACTGTTTTGAGATGTTTCGCTTCAAGTATCATGGATCATGTATATAGCTTAGACACACCTTACCAGCTGATAATATTCTCTGAATCCATGGTTTTTTTTTTTAATCCACACATTATATTACAACTAGATAATGTTAACATGTATAATTTTACCAATTTCTTCTGTCAGTAAAAGCGATTTTTTGATCTCTTCTGGCATATATATATATATATATATATATATATATATATATATATATATATATATATATATATATATATATATATATATATATATATATATATATATAAAAATAAAAAAATATGTACTGCAGATATTCAGTTCTCATAGCATTTTGACATCAAACTCAGCTGTTTCATAACATGTAGGCAAAAATAGATTTCAGGTATTTTATATCTTCTTTTTGCAGGGGAATTAAGACCATGCACATCAATGCACAAAAAGCCTCATTTCCATAAGGCACATTAAAGGCTATAGGGCAAAATCTGATTTCTCAGTTTTAAATTGCCGTGGACACAATAGCAATTTCATGGTTGTTCAAGTTGAGACGGTGCAAGAGATCTCTCAGGCTTGTCGACCTTTATCTCGGCAAACATCAGAATCCCTATACAAAAAAGCAGAAAATGAGCTATTGATTTTCCTTTTTTCTTTCCCCCCCTCACTTTCTTATCCCCCTCCGGTATTGTCATTCTATTGTCTAAATGAAGGTCAGCATTGGTTTCCTTGTCACTGCCACTGAGATGCAGAAGAAATATAGCAATCTCTGTTTTTTGAACGAAAAAGTCTTGCAAGATGGGAAGGGGTTGTTTTTTGTCTTTGGGGATTAATTGGCTCAATAAAACTTCACAGCGTAACAACTTCAATATGTGCAAGATGTATGGAGGCAGTGTATGACCAAAGTACAGAGGATGCAGAGAAAAGAGGAGAGTTTGCTGCATTTAGAAGTAAAAAAGACTCAATGAAGAATTTGGGTTGGATTAATGACACAGTGTTAATATGGGTAAAAGTCCTTTAAAGACTTCCTCTGCTCAAAATCAAGTTTTTTTAAAACATTTGTAACATGTCACTATGTTGTTTTAAATGTTACAAGACAGCAGCAGCCAGCGCCATGACTGAGCAATTTTCCCTTTAAACTGCAGCGTACTGATGACCGTCTCAAAAACACAGATTCAAACTTTCTCATATGTATTGAGAATAAGGAATCAATCCTGTCAGCTTGCAGGGTTGGACTTTCCGTATTATTATTCTTATTCAGCATTGGTTTCTGGTTCAAACAATTGTAGTTTCACAGTGTTTGAACTGAGGTGTGGAGGCTTCACAGATCTGCACATTCTAAAGGTAGAAACTATGTAGAGTTACAATTAAGCCATTTCAAGACAGGGTGGGATTATTTTCATGGAAAAAAAAATGTTTTAAAATTTTGATACATCGAGATCCATTTTTCGTGATTTAATCAATGGCTAAATCTGGAAAAATGTGGCATATTTGGGGTTAGGAGTGTTCAATATAAATACAATTAATTAAACTATGCTCTCCTAAATCACAGAAAGATTAAACAACCATTTCTGCCTTCTCTCTGGCTAAGTGACAAATCCAAATGTTCTTATAAAATAGTAAATTGCCCCAGCAAATAAGCATAACAGCTGAAACTTGTTTAAACCATCACATCCATCTGGAGTCACCCCCCAGTAGATGCATTGTAAGATCAATTATTTGTTGCCTGCCAATGTCCTGTTGTGCCTTTGATCATCCGGGCTTTGTTGCCATCTAGATTAAGTTGAGAGAGAAGAACACATTCTGATGTTTTCTTTTACTCGTTTATACCCAGAGTGCAACCCAACTCAGCAACATTGTGTTTTCATTTGACCAAACATTCTTTTCTTGTCATCTGATAGATGGTGGCAAAGAGTCCTGTCATGAAGTTAGGTACATCAGCGGGATCAAACGCTCTCTTAAATCTGCAGTGACATCAGTGCGTTTGACTTGGCATGCCTCTCTCATCTCAATTCATCACCTCCCCAAGGTGAACACGCGATCTTGCCAAATCCAACTCAGTGTACAGTGCAGTGCAGAAGCCTTTTTTGCATATTCTTCACACTTGTTTATGGTTTACTGAGCAGGTCACTTCCCCTGCTTGCTTGAACAGCTGCTTCAGTGATGACCCCCCTCTTCCTAACAGGGGTTGGAGGACTACTCGTGTGCTGCTCCCTGTCAAGTTCTCCTTTGCTTGTGGGGTCTGCTGGTGACCTCATGCACAGCATTTACTGGGACCATATGAATAATTTATCCTTTGAATTTAGCCCAACCCTGACATTTCGATGTTTGATGCCCACAGGCTTTGGCTTTAACAATATAGATAGTGCTCCTTTCCTCTGTGCACCATCAGATAAAGTCTGAAAGCACAGCTAGTGCACTCGATATCAAAACCATGGATATCAGGTATGCTGCATGTTCCACACTCTGGATTCCTCTATTCTATTAACTCTTACTGCAGTATCTCTACCTACACAATTGGATTCCATATAGGTTGCAGACATTTGAGGTGAAAATATTGTACCTTGTCAATAGGAAGATAAGATAAGATGAAAATTTTATAATCGCCACTGGGGAAACCTTAAAAAAGACAATATGAAGAAAGATAATAAAAGTATACAGTAAAAGAAAGTAATTTACAAATATGCAAGGGATACAAAATAGACAATTTCAGCTCTACAGCAGGTTAAAGTCAAGGTTGGTATGTTTAAATTTTATGAGTTTGTTTCTGACCCAAAACACAGAACACAGCAAAGGGGCAAAATAGCAGCAGTGCAGCAGAACTAACTGAGGGACGGAGGCAGTGTCTAACATACAAAGGTGGGCAGCTGTAGCTCAGATGGTGCCGAAGTGTCCTTGGGCAAAACACCGAAACTCAAGATGCCCCTGATGGCAGGCGAGCATGCCTTGGCATGAGTGAATGTGTGTGAGCAACCTGATATCACGCCAAAGTATGTAACAGACCCACTGGTCCACTAGAGGATACTATGCCAGTGCCTCACTTAGGCGTGAAAAGTACAAGTGTATGGATGCTGCAGAGATAAACAGAAATTAGCAACACTGACAAGATTAGTATCTGGGAGCCCGTGGCTCAGGCAGTAGGTTGGGTTGTCGGCTAATTGCAAGGTTGACAGTTCAATCCGTGTCCTCTGGCAAGCAATTTAGCTTTCTTTTCCTTCTGTTTCTAATGTTGACTCAGAATGGCACACTAAGAAACATATGTGCTTATGGTTTATAGTTTGTACAATCTGACTTACCAGATGCAGGATGCAGATAGAAGCGTATGTTTGGTTGCTCATTTCAGGTGGTTTGTCCTTCCCTTCAGTTCTCTGCATGTTACTGTTTTCTTTGCTATTTGAAACAACAACAACATGTGTCAAGGATTTGGATCGTGCAAAAAGGCAGCCATGCTTTTTCTTTTTCATTTTTTTGTCCATATGGCATCCTCACAAAAAGTAAAAGTAACTGCAGGCAATGTTTTGTTCTTTTTTTTTCTTAGCTATACAGCCAGCTTAGTGTTATATTCTCTTGCACTGTATCCTCCAAGGAACAATTCGTTCTGATTGGCAGGAATTCATCAAGAAAATATTAAAATATTTCTCTTTTGTAATACTGCAAGCAAACATGAAAATACAACAGTGACTACTATTTACATGTGTATGTGTGCCTTAACCACCAAGTACTAATGCAATTGTATAAACTAACCATCATCAAAAATACTGCACTCAACCAACAAACAGTAACAGAAACGTGTTAATAGAATTGTAAATAGCTGACGACTTACATAGGAAGCCAGTTTGTGGACTTGAAGGCATGGCATTAAGAGGAATGATGTTCTGTGAGTGTCACCCTGGTCATATTACATGGACAGGAACTTCCTGAACAGTACTTCCTGTTCCTGTTAGCTCACTTCCTTATGAGTGCTGCAAAACTGCTGCTACCACCAGGTGGCGCTGGGGAAATGGGGAAACGATTCCAATACCATCCTTTTCAGCATTAGTGTTCATCTCCCTGCATGCCGATGTTCCACCACAACAGTTCTGCCACTCACTATTTTAAGGGAACTCAGGGAATTGCCTGGCAAAGAATATAAAGTCTAAAGTTTGTAGGACAGTAATTTATCAGTTTTAGTCTAAAAGGTGGGGAAGCAGTTTGCTGTTGCTTGCTGACCTTCACAGCCACTGACAAAAAAAGCACTGTGAGACGAACCACTCTAACACTTTAGATTTCTTCGCAATATGTTCGAGAAATCTTGTTTTTTTTCACACCCAACCAAGTTAAAATGTGACATTTCTCTAGTGGACTGACCATCCATTTGTGGCATAATTGTGGGTAGATGTGAACGGGTACATCAGAGACAAAAATAACTTTTTTTTTTTGGAAAACATTTAAACCTTTGATGCTAAATCCTAAATTTATAGACAAAAAATCAAAGTGCCCTGGACGTACTTGCTACATTCAGCATTCATATATCTCTTTCTTTTAAACAAATAGCCTGCACTAAATTGCCCTCTCTCATACAGGGTCTCTCTTTTGTCCAATCAGCCTGGTTTGCTGATGAACACGCACAGGTACTTGTAGGTCTGCACCATCTCCACCTCTTCACCCAGAATGATGACATGTGTCAGTAGCTTCTCAGACCGTCGGAAATCCACTAGCCCCTTGATCTTACTGACATTTAGCTGCAGATGGTTCTCTTCTTCCTACACCAGACACCCACTATAACGAAATCATCAAAGAACTGCTGGAGGGAGCATGATCCAGAACTGAACCTGAAGTCAAAAGTGCAAAGAATGAATCATGAAGGGGATCAACCTCTGTTTATGTATGTGAGTAACATTTGTTTCTTTGGTGATCCATACAGCTAAATGCAACTAAAACACCCAGTTAAAGAGTAACAGATATTTTGAGCATCACTACACATCATTATATTGCACTGTACACATTACTGAATATGTGCCTTAACAGGCCTGATTTTACTCCACTTTTTTAAACACTGTTAATATTTTTGTTTTACACTGTAGTTTTCTTCAGTGTAGTTTCCTTTTGTAATGATGGCAAATGGCATTTGATCATTGCTAATCAAAGACTATCTGGGGCCAGATAGCAGCTACTTATATGTAGATTATGACTGACTGTATATGCACAATGGCAGAAATATGCAAATAAAGAAATAAAGCTGCATGTACGCCTGGTCTGTTTCATGAATCTCAGTATATTGTATGAATGTATTTCTACTCCCACAGTTGGCCCTGTGGATGTAGAAATGGATACAGATATGCACTTATACATCTGTGTGCAATAGAGACTTGTGCCCCTCATTAGACCTGCCAGAGAGAAGAGAGGCAGGGAAGAAGTGCTGCTTTACCAATTGTGTCACATTTGCAAGGTTCTACAACAACAGAACAGCTGTCTCTATGCACGACCATTACCCGGGGCTGTGTCTTTTTACAGTGTCTGCACCACGACTTCATCACACGTAACTGAAGGCATTACCACAGCAATAGCTCAACCACCATAATCAGAAAGATGATCATTGATTATTGTCAATTTATTGTGCTCATACTGAAACAGACAACAAATGAAAAACAAATTAGGCTCGCTCTTCGAGGATAAAATTAAAAGATCACTGATGGAGAAATAATGGCTGGAATGTAAATAAACAGATGACATGATAAAGTTCACACATACACAGTAATTTTTAATTAATCTTATAACTGGGTTACGATTGAAATTTGTAAATTGCTATGTAGATATCAAAAAATTTTTCAAAAACAATCAGAGAAATTGGCAAGAGCAGCTAAACAAGCAAGGTTTTACTATAAGATTACATCTCTTGTTTTGTATTTAATCTCCTCTTTATCATTTCATCTGCAGCTGGCTCAAGAAAGTTGTGTTTACGTCTGGTCAGATTTATACATTCTCATAGCACATATTCCTTTTATAAATAACTCTTTCTGTTTTTATGTTCGTAGGTCTCGCCCAAGGTGTTTATTTCCTGTCTTTTTCCACTCTTTGCTTTTCAGTAGAATATAAAACAGCTTTTTTTCTGCACAATTTTTGCATTCTTTCAGCACTTGTCTTTGAATTTTCTTTGAAAAGCATGTTGCACTGCTTTCAAACTTAAGGATGATAGAAAAGAAACATTCACTGACTTCATTCTCTGGACTTCATTCTTTTACATGCTTTGTAAATCCTTGAATGAGCTTTATCAATTAACTATTGGCATTACACACCAAACTATTCAGCCTCTCATACAAAGATGAAATCCGACTGACTGAATGCCATCTCTTAAACCAGCAAGCGCTGTGCTGATACAATGAATGTGTCCTGTTTGTTCAAAGCATCTCACTCGCATCAATACCAGGTAGCCCATGCCAAGCCCATTTAAATTCTTTTCTTCATTGTTCTTTATATCTAATAAAACTCCCTCTCAGTTTACTTTCTGAAAAGACTTTGAGGGACATTTTCTGAAATGTTGTGCTCTGGCATTTTCTCAGATCTGACTTTTTTCCCCCCCAAGGACATCTCCTCCTGCTGCCAGGACCTGTCAGGCAGGAGCATCTCAAAGTAAAGGGGTGAGAGGACACCAATTAGAAAGCCATCCTCGGCCAAGAGAGCCAGTGGCACAGCTTGCCACAGGAAGTGGGATGTCTGACTTCCTGCATGGGGTCACAGCTGTTTGCGGGGAGGTTACCGCTACAAGCCAATACGCCGTACAGTTTAGCGTCTGATGAGGCAGGCCTCATTTGAATAGCAAAGAACCATCTCAATGTCACCAATAAATTTACATGATTTCTTCCCTGCTACAGCTGGGATCAGAGTGGGGACTTTGCTGGAATTAGGAGAGCATGACAATGTCAAAAGAGCAGGACCAGCTCGTTTCAAGTTGGCTAGTTTTGAGGTAAAGATTATTACTTCATTTATATACGGTTAAGTAACATTTGTACTCCTAAAAAAAATGAATCATCAATGTGTACAGCAGTCACAAGACTACTATTTACCTAAAAGTACCAGTGTCATGGTAATTTAAATTTATTGTACAGTGCCTTAAAAAGTATTGACCCCCTTTTTTATGGTTTACTGAGCAGGGAAAACTTTGTCACTTTTATTGCTTTTCAACATTACATCATATATATATATATATATATATATATATATATATATATATATATATATATATATATATATATATATATATATATATAGTTTTTAAAGTAAAATTTTGCAATGAGAGACTCTTATGTGTTAAAGATAACAGATTTCTAGAAAGTCTTATCAATTAATTAAGAGCATAAAATATATAATGTAAAATACTTGATGGCATAGGTACTTAACTCCTTCAAGTCAGTAATTTTACCTCATTTTTCTTTGAATAGCTGCCTGTGTTCTGTCAGGTGACATGGGGATCATAGGTGTCCAGCCCTTGTTAGGTTCAACCACACATTCACAATTAGATAAAGGTCACGGCCCTGACTTGGCCGCTCCAGAACATTCACCTTGTTGTTTTTAAATCTTTTCTGTGTAGCTTTGGCTGTATTTTTTGTGGTCATTGTTGGAAAACAAATCCTTTCCCAACTCACAGTTCTCTTGCAGGCTTTGTCAGACTCCAGGATTTCATCAGATCTTATCAGATCTTCAGGATTTCATCGATACTTTGCTGCATATATTTTATCCTCTATATTTACAAACCTTCCAGGACTTGGTGCCAAGGAGCATCCCCATATCATGATACTGCCACCACCATGCTTCATAGTATAGTCTGGGGATGGTGTGTTTATGATGATGCGCAGTGTTTGGTGTCCACTAAACACAGCGGATCTCCCACCTGCAACTTTGTGCAGTTTTAACCATAAGTACAGATTAACCAATGACTAGACCTTCCAGACACAGTCGTGTTTGCACTACAATTACAAAGACACATTCACCGCACTCAAACGATCTCCAGTTGCCTAATTATGTCTACATTTAGAACCAACTCTCTGCATCAGTGTTGAATTAGAGGAGTCACTCTAAAAGGGGCAAATAATTTTGCCTGCTCATGCATGTTGTACATTTTATATTATTAATTAATTGACATTACTTTGGAGAAAGCAATTTTGTTGTAAAAAGTCTAATTAAATTGATCATAATTCAATTTTGAAAAGCAATTAAAGAGGAAAACTTCCAAGTGGGACGAATACTATTTATTGGCACCTATACGAACACAGAGAAAGGGATTGAGGAGTTGACATGCAACTAAGATTTGCAGTCAGACTTTAATCCAAAACCTTCCAGTTATGTGTCCTGAGTCACTTGATCACCAGGTTTTTGGATACATACACTTGAAACAAATATATCACACAGTCCGTTTAATGGATATTATATCACTGATAAATGCATGTAGTTGTATATGAAATAAAATGTATACATTTTTGAAAAAGTTTCAATGTTACAAACATTTAAAAAAAGTAAGTGGCTGTTGTGTAAAATGTTATATTTGCAAGTGCTTCTTCGGGGTGATAATAATCCCATCAGCGATTCTTTTTCATTGTAGTTGTTAAGTTTCTGAAATAATGGATGTTTGATTTTGGAAAGAACCTCTTCAAACATAAGATGAGTAATCAAGAACGCAGTCTCAGAGCAGTTTCTCTTTCACATGAGAGATTCAAGTATCTTTACCTGAGGTGGTGAACAACTGGAAGCATGGCAGAGATGAGAGCGTGTGATTGGCTCCTGCTATGAGCAGCTGTCTAGAATGGCCATATTTGGGCTCAACCCAATTACATCCTCTGATCCCCAGTCACTGGGCTGATGCAGTCAGAACTATTAATCTTCCTGGCTGAGTACTATGCCATGTGTTAACCGCCAAGAACCCCCAACCCCCACTTCACCCCCAAGCCCCACCACCAAGGTTGAAAGCCATGCCAATCATACTGACTTCTCTGACTCCGATGCTCCCTTGGGTACATCAAGATTATGGACAAACCTCTGAAGCCTGTGAAAAACACATGATGTACAGCACACAGGAAACATTCCATTCAACACTGTCAACGCAATATTATTAGACCAAGGTTCAAACAGGAGTTACAGTGTGTGTTTTCAGAGTGATGCAGGTGTGCTGAGCTGGAGAAGGGAGGTTAAGAAAAAAAAAAACGTTTTGGATCTGGGATGTTAACAGCAAAATATCCTAGAGCCGTGTCAGTAACCAATTCCAACAAATCATTTTCAAAAGGGACAGTAGTAAACAGTAGACAGTTTTTTCTTCTTTTTTTTTTTTTTTTTGCAGCTGCCTGTTTCAGAGAAAGGAAAGGCACCTTCAGCTCACGGTGTACAAATATCTCTCTGGACAAAGAGAGAGAGAAAAAAGAAATAAAATCATTTTTCTCTTTTCTTTTTGCTTCTCCAAATATTCAGTTTCAAAGACAAAGTAAACCTTTAAGTAACATCTTTGGTTCTCTGTTTGTACCGCAAGCAATAAAAAAGCAACCTACCAAATTGTGTTGGCCACCGATTGGCTTGTGTAACTGTGATTAATGCTCATAACTGGGGGAATAGAAAGCAGGGCTAATGTAAAATTAGGAGAAGGGGTTTAATCAGGGTCTGAATTACATGGACCCCGAGTTCCAGTTTGCTGAGTCCTTTTTGTTCACAAAGATTAAGGGAGGAGTCCGGCAGTCCCCCATTGTTCCTCTGAGAAAAGAAACTCATTTGCTTTGAACGATAAATGTCTTTCGAGCATAAATCATGTCTCCTAATCCCTTTACCAATGGCACGTAATGCAAATTGTCTCCCATTTACAGATCAGACAAAAGCGACAGTGGTGGAAGTTTGCACACAGAGTTTGTAACATTGTCCTTCCTGGTGAGGAGAGATGGACTTTCATACAAGATTGCAAGATTAAAGTTGCCTACATCATTTCTAAGAATAAATACTGAATAAGCACCGAGACAGCAATGGTATATTTGAATAAAATATAAATAGAAGACTTGGACCAAATGCTGGGATTTTTATTAATAGGTCAGCTACCAACCAGCTTTAACTTTGGCCCAACTTGAGTGTATTATCCACCTTTCTACTCCAGTGTTCTAATACCATATGAGTCATTTAGCCAGGGGAAGCAGGTTGACATTTAGTTCTGTGTGTGAATGTGCTCCATTTCTATTCCCATGACAATGGTGACTTTAGAAAACATGCAAGCACCTGAATCTCTAAAGGAAATTGGATATCAAAAAGGAATATAAAATGGTCCCTCGTGTGCTCCTCTTCATTAGAAAGAGGCTTATAGATTTACCAGGTTTTAGAAGCCATTCTTAGTTTTGTCTGGTGTTTGTAACTTAAACACCACTAACTAAAGAAGAGAGCAACACATTGTCTAAACATTAGATTTATGAAATACATCCTCAGTTGAGCCCATTCTGCCCTGTAATTCACCTCTCAGGCCAGACTCACACTACAGGAGCTTTAAAATGAGGTTGGCATCACATGCATAAGGAGAAAAATCACAGATGTTCTTCTTTCTAATCTCAGACATGCACACATTATAAGATTTTGAATAATGGCGCATCACACATAATAGGATATTATTAAGATTATTGTGCCAGACAGAGCAATCTGCTAGCAATGCAACACTTCATGAGATCTCATGGGGACACAGATGTAAACAAAATAAAGACTGTATCCCAACAACTTGCAGTAATGTGAATAAAAGTATGCAGTGAGAAAAAACAAAACAAAAGCAGAAGGCTGAGAAATTGTTTGGGAAGATAGGTTAACATAGGTTGTCTATTCTTCAGCAAGAACCTGAAGCAAAATTTTGCAGTTTTAATATCTGTAACATTAGACTCAATGGCAAGAATATTTAGCAATTACGTCCATTGTGCAGGGTGCTGCCATGATCATCGTGACCATCCCTGTTTTGTAAAAAATCATGTTCAGTAGTATCAGTACGGCTCCAAAGAATCTTTGAGCTCTACCAAACAATCTGGGCAGAATATCGAGCCAGACTGAGATCCCAGACCAGATTTTTCCACTGATTGTTCAGAGGGCTAAAACAGGTATAAATCCATCCAAATTGTTCAGTTTCTCATTCCCAGATCAGTTCTCAAGCCTCACATGCACAACATATTCAAGCTTTTTAATGCACAATCTGGGTCAAAAGTGACATCAATCATGACTTTCCAATGGCGGCTAAGGTCAGAGATATAATGTTTTCAGGCTGTCTGTCTGGACACACGTACATCTTATATCTATATCAGTCCCATTCTAATGAAAGCCATATCCCTTGAATGCCAGAAGGAAGTATCTTAAAATGTGACTCTAATGTTCACATGGTTGAGCTGTTTAGATTTTCATGTCAGCAGTTCAAGGTTAAGGTCACTGCAACCTCACGCCTGTCAGTTTCTTGTGAATGTGGTACATCAGGAGCACCTTGAGGGAGTTTCTTTAAATTTGGTTCTGAGGGTGAACTTTTTAGAATTGGGTGCTCAAAGGTTCAAGGTCAGTGTGACCTTGTAAAACACATTTTTGGCCATACCCTAAGAATTCATACACTAATTATGGCAGAAATTCACACAAAGGTCTAAAAGGTCAAAGGGATAAAGACAGTGATGACATTTTATATCTAAAAGGCCAAAGGTGAAGTCTGGACAGGAATGGATGTAAGATAAAATCAGGCTTTATTAATCCGACAGAGGGGGCATTTGCTCTGTTGTAGCAGCAAAGATAGTGCAAACATTCAGGAAATGCAGTGCAAAAACCAAAATAAACCAAAATAACAATAAGTACTAATTATAGATATATGACAGTATTGTACATGCCAGTGGTATTGAACAGATTCTTTCATGAAGGGAAAAATTGATAAAAGTATTAATATAATATTGCACAGATATATCATTATATGCTATTTTTTATTTTTATATATATATATATATATATATATATATATATATATATATATATATATATATATATTCTATTATAGATTATTATGTATATTGCACTGATTTTATTTAAGTAGTAGAAAAATACCTGTGTAGCATATATTCATGTACACATAGAAAAAAGAATAGATATTGCACAAGGTATTTAAAAGTTCAGAATATTCACTATTTATGTGTCTTGTATTGTGCCATCAGAAATATGACAGCTTTTCAACAAACTATAAATGTAAACTCAATAAATAAATTAATAATAAAGGATTTTAAGGAATAATGAATTATTTGGTTTAATATTACTGTCAATCATTTTATTATGTTTTTTGCTAAATAGAAAAATATTTTACATTGAAAATTTAGGATATAGATCAAAAATGACCAACTGGAATGAAAATTAGGAATATACTGTCTATATTTTTGTAGGAAACTTAATGTAATTTTAATTTGTTTCAAATTTGTGCAGCAATTGTGACGATACAATAACACTGAATTTTTCATATGCATTTATTATAAGTACTGAAACCAATGTCAATATTTACAAACATGATGAAAAGACAAGCCAGTATTTCCAGTTGGGCCCACAGTCAAATCATATTTTGATTATTATTCATTATTATAATACTTGAATACAACAGTTCAGTATTTTGCCTCCATAAACATATTTCAATTATATCTTTCCTGTACTTGCATCTTTCTAAACATGGCTGAATGTTCAAAATTGTACACCGTAAATGTCTATTCTGAAGTGAACACTACAATAAAGCAAAGATGTGTCACACAGCACTGATAAGAACAGCTTGTAGATGAAGAAGAATGTGACCTTGACTGGAACATTGCTCAAACACATACATACAAAAATGTTTACATGCAAAAATATAATCTATTCATCCATTGAAATACGGTGTTAGTTATAACTCAGTTCAATTTGATGCATAACATATTAAAGACATGTATTTGCTCTCATTTTTGACTGAAGTTGTGTTTTAGTGTCAAACCGGCTGTTGTTGATGTTGCTTCCATCTGTATCCAAACCTGCATCAACTTTCCTGCTTGAGTGTCTGAATTTGGATCCTCCATCATGAGCTCCATAAGGGAACCATGACAACAGGACTTCTTCTATAAGATGACACATGATGTCAGTGTTCAGGATGTATTTGCTCAATAGGAACTTGCTGTGTGTGACAGGATGTGAGCTTACCTTTCATACTAAAATAAACACTGCAGGGCACACTGATTTTATAGACAGTTTTTCGCAGTGCGATGTCCTCTCTGCTATGGCGGCACTGAGAATAAAATGCAAACAAATAAAGCTTAGGTGATGTGTGTTTTGTGTGCCTGTAAAATTCCATTGAGTATCTGTACATGCATTTGTGTATCTGTGGACTGTAAAAGTATATGAAAGGGTGTGTGTGTGTGCGTGCGTGCGTGCGTGCGTGCGTGCGTGCGTGTGTGTGTGTGCATAGCCTACAAGCAAGAGGCAAGTCTGTGTAATATATTAAGATCAGCATGTGTTAGTCTGACTTTTATTTGTCTGCCTGTGTGTGTGCTTTGGTTAGTCCTGGAGGATCACATTGTTTTCAGAAGGCCCTGTGTGTGGCGACAACATCTGCTTTGAGCGGGTGATCCATCTCCTCTTAGCTGCCATATAACAAGTCATGAGGGATTTTATTCAGTGAATGCCCAACACAGAGGGCTCCATCATAAAATTTACTGTCTCACAAGGGCATTGTAGAGGTTATGCTTTTTACCTCCTACAGCTGAGCATTAATTTGACTTTCTTTATGTAATTACTGTAACTAACTAAATATGTTTTCTGTCTCAAGTGGAGCCAAGATATGAGCTTCTTTTTGTTCAAGTGTTTATGCATTAATAGCTGAATTTTCAGTCGCTAATGAGGCTGTTTGGTAATGGCAACATATTCACTCCTGCTCATTATCATTAGTGTCATCTACAGTTGGTGTACATCTATGCTGTAGGTTTGTATATGGATGGTAGAGACACTGTCCTTATATTTTTGGGAGAATAGAGTTAGTTCTATCAATATTTAAGCAAACGTTTTCACATTATCTGTGGAATGAAGTCATATTAGATCATTCCATTGTGCTTTGTCAGAGGCGACGTCCCCAAAAACAGCCAAGTTAGGTATGCCAGCATTTGACTGGCTTAAAGGAAGGGAGCTACCTGAAGACTCATGTTATGTACAAATGCTCTATTTAACCCTATGAGCCCCGGGCTATTTTCAGGGCAATTTAGTCATTACCTGTTGTTTTTTTTGTATCAATCTAGGCTATTCACAACCTCCATAATCTAATATGACAATATTTGCATTTTTTTTTTTAAAATAAAAACATTGTTTTCTCTGAAATTGTAATGGTATTGCATGTATCTTACAAAAAAAAAGTTCACAGTAGAGCTATCTTTTCAGAATTATGCAGGGGAAGTTGTCTGGAGTCTGGAAATACCACAATGTGGGATACTGTATGATTCACAGATTGGGAAAACGTGTTTAGTTCTTAACGGGGGTGTGGGGGGGTATCCTAATTACAAAGACCTGTTTATCTTGGGCCCCCAGTTTTTAGGCAGTTTCTACCTTCTTGCACTCGTTTTTTGATTTTAAATTACTGCAATGAAAAGAAAAGCCATTCATTTTTTATGTGTGTTTTTTTTAATAGAGTTGGATGTAATGTCAGTCCTGTTAGAGGAAATTTAAACAATTGCTGTCCTTTTAAAACTTCACTGATTTTGGCACACAGAGAAACCACTATGTAATAAGATGCTGTTTATTTTTTGAAAGTTTTTTTTAAAGGGGACTATAGGTCCTGTTCATGGGTCACCTGCTCAACCAGGCGAGCTATCGGGGAACCTGCTGTTTATTTTGACCTTCTGTAGGCCTATGGAAATAATGGAGACTTTGTCACTTGGGTGAAGAAATAACTCAAATCTAAAATTCGTGTTTCATAACATCATTACCTCATTATGTGAAAATATTTAACAAGGTTTATTACAAAGTTTAACTTTCATGTGATATGATATTAACATACCATTGCATAAATATGTTAACTGTGCAATGATTGCATAAATATTGACATATCTACATATTAACATACCTATACAATGATCAGCTCAAGAGTAATTGAAACAAGTGTAATGGGTGTGGAGATGGAGATGTATGCAGCTTGTAACTACGATTAAATTGAATGTAAATTCCAAAATTATTTTTCCTCTCCCCGACACCTTGTCGCATAGACAAGCAACTGGCACTGTTGAAAAGGTGAAGTCGTGCAGTTTCATTTCACACTTCACTGCAATAAATACTTCGAGAGCAATTCAGCCGAGAAGAAGAGATATGAATTTGGACGAAAAGTGCATCCGCCAGGCTCTAAGGGTTAATGGCAGACATGAGGGAAATGAGAGCTGATCAGTGTGTTGACAACAGTAAGTTGTCAGTGCTGTCAGTCCATCCTCAAGTATGTATTTTGTCTTTCAAATAACTTACTCCCTTTCCTCTGCTGTCTGCAGTGCAAAGCACACAAAACATTTTCCCAATACCAGAAAGTTTTGTACTTTGTAAATACCCTGCCATCATCAAAAAAAAAAAAAAAAAAGAAGAAGGGGGAGCCAGCCAATACCCAGAGCACAATAGGTGGTAAACTAACTAACCACAAGCCATGCTAGAATGAAATGAAAACCTGCATTGCTACCTAATATCACCAGCTGTCTTTCCACTGTGGAAAATAATGTCAACTGATGTTAGCTAATTGTGTTAGATAGCAGTAACTGGTGACCTAACTGTGACTTCTTTCATGTGTAACATAGCAGTCAGGTTGCCGGCAGGAGGAAACTTAAAATAGGTGGATATATCAAATTAGGAGTTAAATTTTCAAACCCCATGAAAATGTCACCATTAAGGGATTATTTTCTTTGCAAGAAACACATCAGCAGGAAAAGAGAAGTAGAACAGGCTGATGAGGAAACATGGGTGTCGGAGGTGGGCTGCTGTGTCCCTAGCAATGTTGAGACCAAACCTACGCCCTTGGTGTACATTTCAGCATGTTTGCACAGAGCCCAGTAATAGCAGTGCACTTTCAACACTGGAAGCATAGCAGGAGTTAAAAGTAAGCTTTCATCCCTTCTTTGGATAGAAGACTGTTTTTAAATGCCCCTGGCTTTCTTCCAAGCTTCTAGCCTCGAGCCCATGGGTCTAACAAGCATGATGCTTTGAGGATTGACTTGTGATTCAACCCAAATTTACAAGCTGATTACTATGCAGACACTGAGTCAAGTCGAGTACAGAAATGTGCTCCTTATTTTTGCCAACAATCTTCTGGATGTCCAGAGAATGAAATGGTGTGGATGTGCGTTAGTATGACTGCGTGTCTGTGTGCTCATGTATTTAATGGGCACCAGCTGAAACTTTGATGTAATTGATAAAAGAAGCTGTTCCCCTAATCCTAATGGCACAATTCCTTATGATCCTTTATGCACAGACTTGCAGAGGATCAAAGAAACAGAGTTTTGCCCCAGGCGATAAAAGATGTATTAAAAATGAGTTTGAAGGATATATTAACAGGATATAAATCATGCAATTTATTCAATTGATAAGTTCAGCATTGCCCGTAGTTCACAGGCTATTTTCATCATTCACATATATAATGCTCCAATAACTACTAAACCAACTGTTCTTTACCGTGGCTGGGAAAACACGTTTCTCTGTCTCTAATGAGATGTTTTTCAAAGTAAAAGTCACTGTGGGCGTGGGCTCATTACATCATTTGTCAAATGTTCTCAACTGCACGATACATTTGGGATTCATATATACTGTACATCAGCATAATTTGGATACTATCCCTGCATGTGGGGCATTTTTTTTCATCAGTGGGCTCTCATTGCCCGTGCAGACAAAGAGCGATGTCAGACATAAACCAGCTGAGATCAGTGATGAAATTCTCACTTGAGTACCAGGTCTTCTCTCCAATTAGTACATTCACTCAACACAGAGCCATAAACAAAGAACCAATCCAAATGTATCATTGCAAATAACTGGAGATCAAATGACAGAGCAGAAAACACATCAAAACAGCCCAATTGTTTCTTTAAAAAATTAATGTAATTAACTGCATGCGTAGAAATGAACAAAAACATTATTCCACCCACAATCATGGTACATTTCATAAGTCTTGAGTCGTGTTAATCACTCTAAATTCTATGCACTTTACTCAATATAATAATAATTAGAATTATTATTATTATTATATACACTGTGACCTGTCAAGAAGCTTTTAACATACATTTCCTAGCAATTTAATGCAATTTAGTACAACAGGTATGCCACAAATTACACATGTAGAAAAATTACAATGTGTATAATGTAAGGTAATGATTAAAATATATGTTAGTGAGCTGATATTTATAGGTGCTGTTGAACTGCACTGTATAGCATTGCGATATGTTTCTATGATGTGATATCCTCTGATATTCTCTCTGTTAGAAATCTTCTTTGGGTCCTGTGGCTCGGACTGTTTGCATAATGCATAATAGTTCCAAGAGTGCTGAATCCTTGTCATTAGTTTCATAGTGTTTAAAGGGTCAGACTGATCTACCTATTTGTCTGTATTCCCATGCATGTCTTGCATGTGTATCTGGTGTATAAGCATATTTTGGTCTTTCTTTTGAATGAATGAATCTTCTCTGGAATAAAATAAGCTTTTTGATTAAATGCTGCTGTGCTTGCTTTAATTTCAGTCGGCTGATTGTCAGAACATAAAAGCTGCCTATACTCTCCCCTGCTGGTGCTCCACAAATGAGGAGCTGAGCAAAAAGACTCGATGATGAGGTGCACTGTCATCTATTCTGTCAGCGATTCAGTCTCACAATTCCACATAAAACAAATTAATTCCTGTGCAAGCTTTGATTTATTTTTTTAAGGTGCAAATCAGTAAAAGGGTTGTGCTTTGCTTAAAAAAAAAAAAAAAAAAAACATCCAGGGTTTAAGCCCCATAAGTCTGACCCTGGCACCGCCGATGCTGTATCCACAAAAAAGTGGCTCCCATTAGAACTAAACTGGCTGTGGGGGGGGTGAAAATCACAAAGTCACACAAAAGGCCCGAGTTGCCATTTTGTCTTGAGCAGACAGATTCCCGTGGCTGAGGAATAGAGTGAGACAACCCTTGGTGAAATAGGGTGCTGCTCCCTCACAGGTGATCTATAGTTTGTCAGCACCAATCAGCCTGGAATGGGAGAACAGTCCATTCATCTGCTCATGGCTTATTGAAGAAGGTGGGCTGCTTTTGAATGCCTCAAGCTCACAGCTCCTATTGGATTGAGTCTATTTATCTTCCTCTTTATCAGTTGAGAATGCACTTTTTGATTTATATGTCCATATGATTCTTTTCACTGTGAAGAATTCCCCTATATCCTGAGCACGCAGCTGCAATGAATATGTCTTACTGAATATCAGCAGGCGGTCTCTGTAAAACAGATGTAAGTGGCATCACCTCAGTAGTTCTTCCAGATTTTAGTGCAAGTGATTAAGATATGGAAAGCTTTACGCTGAGAAAAAATATGGTGTTTTAGATGCTCTGAAATGGAAACATATGGATATTACTAGGATTTGCATTTAGACAAGGTATCTCAAGGTCAGCAGAGAATTCCAGTAAAGTACACAGAGCTACCAGCAAATTAGTTTGAGGCACACGTTCTGCCTGTAGATGCATTGTGGATGCACTTCATGATATTTCGGATTGCACAAATCCTGGTTTTACTCTCCAAAAATCTAGTGAGTTTCTTTTCACCTGAATGAGCGAAAGCATCTTTGCTCATTTCACTGCACAGCCAGTCAGAAAAAGAGATACCTTCTACTGCTGACAGAATAAAAGAGATATTCATGCATGCCAAATTCTGCTGACTCACGATTTGTGGTTAATACGCTGTTAAATAATGTGTAGTTTCAGCCAGGCAATTTGGTCAAAGTTGCGCTTCAACTGAGCTGATAATTCCCATAAAGCACAACTAGCCATGCTTTATTGGTTACCATGTCAATTCCTGTGGAAGCCAGAGAGCTTGTTAGTGATGTTTCTTGTGCTCCCTTTTTTTATTTTATGTATGTGTTCTGCTTCATAGAAATTCTTTCAGTTGGAATATGTGTTGGGAAGTATTGCATAAGCCATATATTGATAGCATTTTACTTGCATTTTCATAGAGGATTATTCTTTGCTCAACTTTAAACCCTAAAGATGTTTCCTGTGACTGCATCTGCAGCTGGGTTTTGATGCTGGTCCATTTCTAAATTGGTGAGGAAGCCACAGACTTTCCAAATTAGAAGCTGATTAATTCAAATTCAATACTTGAATACTGTCTCTGCCAACCAGTGACATTGCAGTTCACATACATGTCTGTCAAGAAACATATAATATATTTAATAGGTGTAAACCCAAGTTTTTGGTGATTAAATTTGTATCCAACCAAATATGATCACAATCTCATCTATTGTTAAGGCGCTGAATAATAGAAATAATAGAGAATAAGAGTTTTTGCAAAACTTTTTGATGTCACATTGAAGCTAATCATCAGCTTCATCATTTTATCCTATTACAAATTTTAGTGTTTGTCTCATAATCCACTTGTCTTTGTATCCTAAATTTTTAGCTTTAGTTTTCACGTTTTAGGGTTAGAGAGAAATACAATTTCAGTTCTCTGTATGTGTACGCATGTAGCAGAACCGACAATAAAGCTGACTTTGACTTTGACTTTGACTAAATTCTTAAATGATGGATGAAAATGTGTTTGTGAGGTCACTCTAACCTTAACTTTTGACCACCAAAATCAAATTATTTCCTCCCTGACTCCAGGTGAACATTTGTACCAAAATTGAAGAAATTCCTTCCAAGCTTTGAAGAGTGTTCATGAGTAAGGAGCAGACGGAAAATCCAGAACCACTGGTGCAGAGTTAATAAAAGCATATGAATTCAAACCCCAGCGGCACCGATGTATCTGAGTTACACATAACACCCTTCATGTATAACACATTTTAATAAGACACTAGTTGCTTTATGGCATGGGATTAAATGGCAAATGTAAGCTTGTTTGTCTGCATGGAATAACATAAACTATGAGTAGAAAGCGAATGGGTGGCACTAACTGACACACTGAAATGCAAACACTGTGAATGAGAACACTAGAATATAACTAAATAAACATCAGAGGACTGCTGCAAATGAAATGTCAATAACTTTGCCTTGTTTGACTTTCAAATCATCAGTAATCTATTTACTGGAATTTAAAATTTTGTAATATATCTTCAGAATAATAATGGCCCAAACAGTTTCCAAATGAAAGAATATCTCTAAAACACTGTAAACGCAGTTATATTTATTTGTGTCAGAGCTGAAACTTTCAGTAATTTGGCCAAATAGTTCTCTGCTGACAATTCATGCCGTGAGGTTGTGACATACTTTTCGGCAAAACCAGGGAGGTGGTTTTCTTTGCGTTTTCACATTTCTCAAAGTTTTCTGCCCGTTCTTTCATCTTATTGTCTAAAATATAGCATGAAACTCATAATTACGGGTATTCATGCTGTAAGTGGGAGGTTCAGTCAACACAAAAACTCATCATTGTTAAGAATGCCCTCTCACACGTTAACTGTGTATTAGCTGTCATTAATAATACAGTCAGAATGAGGAATGTGTTGACATTAGAGGAGGTGTAATCAGCCTTCAACAGCTGTTTTAAATCCTAAGTAACTATTGTCACATCACATTAACCATTGCATTTCATGTGTGTGTGTCCTATATAATAATTTCTTTCAGGGCACAACGACAAATATGTTGTCAGTATCATTATTAAATACTCAGGTCTTGTTGTGAAACTCGACTGTTTTGCTCTGCAGCAGATTTCACTGAAATAAATCCCATTCCGCAATAGTTGGATATTACATTTTGTGAACCTGTCATTAAAGCACGACATCTTCCATCTTTAGCCTGTGCCCTTTGTGTGATTCAGCCCCAACTTTTCAAAGTAATTCAAGATTTCATCTTAAAAGAGTGGAATTTACTGCATTGCCATAAAAGCAAGCACTACCAGAGAAGCACAATGCATGTTCAATAAAACAATATGAGATCATAAAGGGTGAGCAATAATGCATCTCAGAGGCAGATTAAATGAAAATCAGGGAACCAATAAGGCTTATAATAATGTACTCTGACAGGCTGACTCTAAAATGTGGCAGACACTCTTACATCTCACAACTGCACACCGTGTTTTCTTCTATTCCAAGAAAGAAACCAGCAATTGACATGACTTTAGATAATGTGAGTTAGAGAAGACATACATTTTAAATTAATAACGGTCTGGCAAGAAAGTTATTATTCATTTTTGACAAAGAGAGGGCATATCAGGGGGTATGTAGTTTAAGGTATAGAATAGTAAAGAATTGTTACCAAGCAGCAGCATAAAAGAATTTGAATTATTCATGATTATTTGTAATACTACAAAGGCTCTGTGGGTCCAGTAATGGATTTCAGACACTACAGATAAAGCCACTGGTGAAGGCCTCAGCAGGGTATTGTGTTTGCAGTCCATACACGATTATTTTTTTTGTAAAAAATGATTGCAACTAAGTATCATTCCATACCCCAGTACAAACTGAACAGGTGGGAAAAATGGGGGGTTTTTGTTTGTTTTTTGTTTGTTTGTTTATTTGTTTTCTGTTTTTCAATTTTTTTAAGTTTATATTCAACAGGTTTGAAGGTTTCATCATGAATGACAGGAATTCTAATGGCAGACCTATTCTCAACTGAGATGCAAATCCATGCAGTCATTCTCTATCTTCATCATTCGGTGCCAAGAGTATCAAAGCCTTTCTCTGTTGTCATGGAAACCTTTTACCCTTTACATTTCCTGTTGTCACTTGTGTTTTTCCACTTGTCCATCTCAATGAGGCAGAGTTCTGACAGTATTCACCATGAGACACGTACAGCACGGTTGTAAGAGCCGATTAAGTCATAGATACAAACGAGTCTTATATGAGAACTTAAATCTATCTATCTATCTACCTATCTATTTTCTTAGACTGTTCTTCTAACTTTTACATCCTCAGGGAAATGTTTCATTTGGCCTTATTCAGTTGACATATTCTCATTGATTACTGAGTGAGAAAGCAATATTGTGTTGAGCATTTGTTGAACATTAGCAGATTCAAATTACTGGCCATTTCGAGAGTATCTGTCTTTTTAAGGAGGACAAATAGTCAGGGGATGATTTTTTTCAGCTTCTCAACCTCTTAACACCATCTAGATGCATAGTAAAATTGCAAACTCCAAAAACAGTTTGGAAATACAGTGTGAGTTTCCAACAAAATGAATTTGTGAAAGTGACTGCAGCAGTAAAACAAAAAAAGTAACCTAAACTGTAAATGTAACAATGGCAGGGATGTTTTGTTTTTGTTTTTGTTTTTTACCTGTGGTAAAAAGTTATTATATAAATTAAAAAGTATGTTATTTATTTCACTGTGTACCTGATTGACAAGTTTGAGAAAATGTTGCGACTGAACACAGAATCACTACCTGTATAGCATTGTGTCATTGCTGGAGAATGGTCTGACTGTGCCTCAATATCACACTGCTATAGCAGGGAAAAATGGAATCTAACTTGTTTGTATTTCTTTAAACCAATCACAGTTGTCAAGAGGGATGCTACATGTAACATAAATATCTCGAAGATTCCTCATATTAGTATTACAAGCTAAAATTTCATTGCTGCATATGGGTCTGTCTTGCTACTTCTGTGCAGCTCTAGCTTAGTAATTGTCTATACTTTTTGTCAGACTCATCACCATTTCATCAACTTCAACAGGCATTTCAGTGCACTCTTACAATTGTGGGAGTCAAATGAGTTTACTGAAATATATTCAGTGGAATGAGGGGGGGGAGGAGATTTTCAGAGTTTTTAAGGCCTCCCCACCCTCCACCTTACAATCACTGCGCTTCCAATTAGAGCTACAATCCCTTCTTTAAATCAGTATCCGGATTTAGGTGAGAAAAGGGTGAAAATAAGATCGCTTTAATGAAGGTATGGCAGAGAAGGAATTTGGCTCAAGTTAAGTCTAATGAAGGATGTTTGAGGATAACAAAACCCCAAGTCTCAGGAGCAACTTAATTACCGAAAACATTTGCCTTCACCTGGATATCGGCCATATCATACAATGTGTTCCTTTGTTTAACAGAGTAACTCAGTTAAAGCAGCCTTATAATAACTTGGACAAAAGCTCTGCTCTGGAATTGAATTCTGTCTTCACTTTTTAAAAACTCTTTTTAGAGGCTTTGCTGAAGTTGTCCTGAAACCAATAAAAGTAATGAAGTTCAATAAATGCACGTGTTAGTCTTCAATAAGCCACAATGTCGACACCCGGGTACAGTATGTACTGCAACCAGAGGCAACAGTTCTTGTGCTTCTTTACTTTTCTTTTTTGTTTTCAAAACTGTTGTATAATCATTTTTAAATGTTCAATAGTTGTTGCTCTCGTAGCAAAACAACATTGTTACTTTGGTAATATGCTGATATTTCATATTGCACAGGATGTCATAACCCTACAGACTATTAAAGATGCATGTGTTTGATTTAGTTAGGCATGAAAATAGATGTGCTAAATGTGCAAAGGAGCCCACAGAGACTGCTTATGTACAGGCTTACATTTGTGTGCTATACCACTGGAAAGAGGCATCATCATTGCAGCTTTCTCACAAAAGGCACATGAGGGAGTCTTGGTCTCAACTATGCTGATTTATGTGTGGCGTCTGCAAAAGAGACACATGCTAATTAACAGGTGGACACAATGTAGTGGTGGCCCAGTTTCAATGCAAAGAATAAAAAAATAAAAAAAACATCAAAACAGTCCACATTACTTGGAACTGCTATTCATCTCAAAGCTCAGCATGGCAGCTTCTTCTTGCTTCATTACTCCCTGCAATATTTTCACACTGGTCTGCTGGTAAAAGAAAGGAAAAATTCAGATATGATTATGATTAAATGAGTGATCTTGGCCAGAGCTGACTAGACGGTGACAATGCTATAATTGTGACTTTTACAGGGGCTTCTACATAATAAAAGCCACCTTAAGCTTTGCCAGTTAATGTCAAAGCTGTAGGAAATGTGTTCTGATACTGTTTTAATACGACAAGAGAGTGGACAGTAATATAAAACTCACAACAGTAACATGAGATTACATGCATGTGTAGTGGGGAAATTTGTGTTCAGTCAAATTTAGTATTTCCCGATAGCTCTTGAACACACCACTAGAGAATTACATCAACTCCTGCCATGGCCCAGTCACTGAATGAGAACATTTAAAGCACCTGTGGCATCATGACTGCCTGTTGTCTCTGTTTGATGTGCTCCTTTGTGACTGAGTTCAGTGATGTAGTCAGAATAGTTTGAAGGGTTTTGGCAGTTTCAAAGAGCATTCATTCATATGCACATGATGATAAAGTGCATTTGTTTGACAGGTCCCCGTTTACCTTGAATTGGTGTGTGTTTGGTTAATGTAGCACTTACAATGGAAATATGCTATCATTAGGAGGGCTAAGGGCTAGGCTAGGGAAAGGTTCGACTCTGGGAGCTGTGTGAGGATTAATGAACGCAAGACACAAATGATGTTACCGGTAACATATTAAAAATAAATAGAAAATACTTGAATGTATCAAGGAAAAACAATGATCAAAATGATAAAGCAGAACAATAACACAAAATTCAGAAAAACATTCACGTACGATTCGCCTGTCATTCAAACATTCCAATCAATTCCATCAATTGCAGATGACAACAAAGCAGATTCACTTCAAAGCAATTTAAAGTGACTATGTGCTATAAAATGTCAGTGATGCAACGGCAGTTCATGATTCAGGTGAAAAGTGAAAGTGGTGTCAGTGTTGCGCTAATCAAGATCATTAATCCATGAAACAAATCCTACCACACCATTGGGGAAGGGCTGGAGCTGTGAGGCTTGAGGCCTGACAATGCGTGGGGTGGGTGAAGGGGTGAATCTTCTCAGTTCTTTCAAGGGTAGCTCACCATCCATCCAAATTATCCATAGAAGCCTAACCTGTTCAACAAACAGGCTTCATCATTATCATCATCAGTCTTAACACTCATCACATCTTTCATTAGTTTCTCACCAATGTTCAGCAAAATGTTTGGTTCATTGTGGTGGCATCCAGAAATGCAAGGACATGATTGTGGAGTTGAAGGCCTGTTAGCATTAACATAAGCATTAGCTATGATACCAAACAGCTTTCAACTTGCTTGACATGAGATTTAACTCACTTTCCTTAATGCTCCAATTTCCAGGATTCCAGGCTGTTAAAAGCGAATGGTTTTCCAGTGCTGAGTGGTGTGGGGTGATCCTGCTGTTCAAATGACTGTTGTGTGTGACTGAATGAAGCTGGATGTGCTTCAAACAAAGGAACCAGGGTGGATTCCAGGTGGGAGAGACTGCAGGTGATTGGCTCAGGTGTTGTGAGTGACAGTGAGGAGATCCAATACTATGGAAGTGACTGATTGTGACTGATTGGCAGTTGTCTGTTCATGTTGGGATTCCTGATGGCCAGCAATGAACTATGGCAGAGTGAGTGCTACATTATGGTTTGTGACACCAAATCTGTCTGCCTTGGCACAATGTGGATCCTGCCTATTCCCTACAAGTGTGCATGACCAAGACAATTATACCAAGGTATGGCTTATTTTGGGCAGCAAGAAACAAGAGTATGATGAGTTCAAGGTAATCTACTATTACATGTTATAAACATGTTATAAACCTATTAACAGCTTGCAATGTGTTTTTGTTGCATTGTAGGTTTTTATCGGCTGCTGTTTTGCCTTTGGTTGTACTAGCTTTGGCTTAGCTTTGCCATGTTAGCCTTCATTCTGTATTTTAGATTGAGCCAACTGTTTTTTCTGCTAATTATGCCCCTTTACTGGAGCAGGTTGTCAGCTGGTGGTGGAGTTCAGACATTATAGTGTTTTTTTTTTTTCTTTTTCCTTCACATGTGGGAATGTAACTGCACTGGGGCACCTTATCTTGATGGCGACTTGACATCAGCTCACCATTGGTTAGTGGTTTGTAGCACTGATTTCACACCACATCGCAGGTTTCTCTCAGTTATCAAATTTGTGTGACCTGTATATGACTAAGGTGGTAGTCAGAAATTAATATAGTAGTTCTTGGGGTATGAGTCCCCAGGTGACAATGGTGGGTTTCTCCTCTTTGTCCCCATTCGTAACCCCTCCTCACATGCATCATTTTCTTTTCATTTGTAATCCAGTGTGTGAGTGAGACTCACCAATAAAAGCCCACATATATAGATGTGAAAATGTCAATATAATTAATAGGTATTGCTGGAAAAGTGCTTATCACAAACTGTATAGAAACAGGGTTCAATTTGCTAAATACAGTCGTGAAAAAAAGTTTTTGGATACCCCATGCATTTGTGAACTATGCATTAAGAATTACTCTTAGGTCTTCAAGGGGTCTTCAATTTCTTTTAGTACAGTCACAGCCAAAATGCTAAACAAATCCTAAAAAAGCCATTCAAAATTTAAAATGATTTGGTTCCATAAAAAATGTTTCAAAGAAAGCACAATCTTCAATTTTTGTTGCTGTGCTTCATGTCTATATAAAGCCAGCACATTTGAAAGTTCTTCAGAGACAAAAATGGCCAAAACAAGGAACCTAATGCAGGAAACATGCCTTTAAATACAGATTCTCAGCCAGAAAGACTACAGATGCCTCCAGATAGCCAGGAAGTGCAGATGCAGTCCTTCAGCAGTTGGATACACTGTGCAGAAATACAGATGAACCAACAGCTTGGAAGACAAACCAAGATCTGGGCATCCAAGGGTTTCTTCAGCAAGAAATGACCGCATCCTGATCTGCATGTGCAGGGAATACCGCCGAATTACATTACCGGAGCCTCAGCAGCAGTGGTCCAACCAAACTGGTGTCCAGTGTTCAACCCGCACTGTATGTGGCCGACTTTCAGATCATGGCTTAAGGTCCTACAAGGCTGTCAAGAAGCCCCTGATCAAGCATTATCGAGCATTATCTCCAGCATGTACAGCACCTACTGTCAAGCATGGTGGAGGCAGTATCACGGTTTGGGGATGCATGAGTGCTGCTGGTGTTGGTCATCTCACTGTCTGTGACATTGAACTCTGCCAAGTATTGTGCCATTCCCAAGACCAGTTCCCAATTATTATTATTATTATTATTATTATTATTATTATTATTATTATTATTATTATTATTATTATTATTATTATTATTATTATTATTATACAATCCTTCCATGTTGTATTTTTAGACAGACAACTGGTTTTGAACAAAGCAACATTATAGCTGTCATGTTGGTGAATGAGTCACAGGAGATAAGCAAACTGTTGACAACTTTTCTTAACGGTCCTCCATCACTTGGCTTTATCCATGTCTTCATCTGCAAGACAGAAGGAGATGGAGTTGAATATAGAAACAGCATTTTACAGCTCAAGCTTTGGAGAACTCAGCTCAAGGGTAGATGCAGACCTGGAGATAGTCGCGGGCAGGGGGTCTATTAACACTTAGGGGAGCCAAGCTTGACAGCTCCTTACTCATCTGGGCCCCACAGGGAAGCTTGTTCTTGCCCCGGCACTGTTGTGATGGTCAATACCAGTGCTTCTAGGGACACCTGGATCTGGGCTGGGATGTTCAGTCACTGTAACGATACCGCTCCATCTGGGATTTGATCCAGTATAGTACTAGAGCCGGACATTATTTTTTCCTTCCTTTCTTTTTTCATTTTTTTCTTTCTTCCTCTTTTTTTTTTTTGCTGAGCTGACAATGAAAGCATTAGGCCATTTAAAATTAATGCAAGAGCAATGCATGTAAACCTACATGTATGGCATAATTGAGGCCTTGTATATGCAAAGCAATATGCAGTAATCATTAGCCCATCAAGCAGATTGTTCTCGTTATGCAGATACTGCTGGGGGCTATGTCACTATCAAGGCAATAATGTCAGTGCATGCTAACTCAGTTTGGCCATTTTGCTCTCTTACACATGTGAATCAAGGACATCAAGTTCTTGTTAGTTGTTTATTATGCAACTGCACAAGAGTTGATTTTCAAATGTATATTTTATTGCTGTTTTTAAAAAAATATTATTATTTTATGGCAATGTTAATATCAGTTTTCCAGAAACAAAACTTGACTAGCTACCATATAACACCTGAATTAGCCAGGTAGTTGTTGTTGTAGATAACTGACTGGCTAATTTTTGGATCTAATATTCATAAATTTTACTATCATCGGAATTGGTAATATGTCAGATCTGATTGCAAATTAATCTAAAATGTGCTGCTTTGGCTCTGAAGCACCACTCTCTAAACAGTTACTGTTCTGGATCAATGACCCACCAACACTATTATCAGACTGCTTATGTCATGAATAAGTAGCCAATCAACACTGTATTCTTTATTTGTGTGAGAGACATATGCAACACAGAGATGCAGCCAATATTTGTGCTATGTTAACAATTAACAGATTACTCACCCATATAACTTGTTTTTTTCACAAGTTATGGCTATAATAATGGTGTTGTTCAGATGTGGTATTAAAGCTTTTAACCTCTACTGCTGGGAAGGCTGTAGCTATGGGATGGAGAGACTGTAGCCATGGGAGCATATAGCTTTGGCCGTTGCCGTTGCTGTGATTCCCCATTGCTATGCTTTGGTCATCAAGATTATGGCTGTGCCAAAGTAGCTACATGCAGAGGTTGTATATGTTCTGTAAATTGACATGGTTTATTATAGCTGAGAGCTGTATTGAAGCTCTTGTTCTCCTGAACACAGAAGGTGAACTGGTACCACATCTGTCATGATGTAAGTACTGCAGGCTCAAAACCCACGTGATTTAGCAATGTATTCTTGGCTAATGTGAATAGGAGCATAAAGAATAGCAACAGTGTTGCTACCATAGCCATGCAAGGAGAGGTGTAAGGAAGCATGGCAAGACATGTGGAGGACATGTTACACTGGCAAAAGTGTACTGGAAAAATTGGAGGCCATTTATTAGACAACTCAAAAACAAATAGCAGCCTGCAGGAAGAAATGTACAGGGAAAAGAATCACTTCTAACAGCAATCAACAGTAAAATGCTGCTATTGTGCTGCCTTCAGAATAGACCATTCCCCACTTCTCTCTCAGTGAGTAGGATGACTACATTTCCCAGTTCAAACTGACCAATCAGGTCAGAGCTCAAAAAGGGAAAGTTAATAACAACTGCATATTATTTTCTTAAAACAGTATTGCCTCAATTTGTACATATATAATCAACCATCAATAATGAACATGTAAAATAATCAAAACATCTGTGATTGAAATTGAGAAATTAGATAAAGTAAAACCAAAATGATATGTGATTAATACCTTTCTACACAAAAGTGCTTGCACATAGTCAGCGAGGAAGCTACTGCTTCATACACACAACCGCAGCTTCAGCCACCACAAACACAGAGCCGCTGCAGCTGCATTGGTTCTAAAGTGTCAGAGCTGAAAGGAGGAATGAGCAATAAATGCAAAAAATGTCGCATCATTTCTACTGTGTATTTCCCTAAGCTGGCACTGCATTACAACTGGACTGGACCAACACACTAACTTTCCCTAATGTGTCAGGGGGGGTACAAAAAATGTTGTAAGGGAACACAAAACTTAATGCCAAAAAAGTCAACGAAAAACAAATCACAAATAAAAAAGCATCACTGGAGGCTCTGGAAATTGTAGCTGCCAAAGATGTTTGCCAACGAGAAGAAAATCACACCACTTTATGAGCGTACCTGAGCAATAACAAAATAAAATAACATGGTATATCCATTATTTGTTGTTTTTTAAGCAAACCGGCAAGCTAGTTAGTTGGCTGGGTGATAAGGCAAGGACTGGTTACAACAAGTGAAATTGGCTGTGGATTTTTATAATGAAAAAACAGCTTTATAAAAAGTACTGGAAAAAATAGACATTTGCAGTTCATATATATATATATATATATATATATATATATATATATATATATGGAGAGAGAGAGAGAGAGAGAGAGAGAGAGAGAGAGAGAGAGATACCCACATGATTGTTTAGCTTTCCCAATATGTGCACCTTACACTAGAACTTTACTTACTGTGGACGATCTTTTGTTTAAATATCAACAAAGTTAGAGAGTTAAAAAAATAAAATAATATCATTAAAGGATCATTCAAGATTATTTCCAGCCAAATTTTTTCTGCAATGGCACATTTTAGAGATAAGGTTGGATATGTGTGCTGTATGCGTGCATGTATGCCATTCAATATGTGTGTACATGCGTGGGTGATACCTTGAGCCAACATGGCGGTTCCCATCTCACAATGGATTCAAAAGGGAGTTCATCTTTGTGTCATTCCAATCCATTTCACCGAGCAGTTCCCAGAAAAGTGATATGCCTATGAATATTTGCTCCCATCCTTATGTAGATGTGTCTTAATGGACTCTGACAGCTGTGTGGCTATTATTGATGTATCTGTGAAACATAATGAAAGTGAAATCACTCCTCAACAATAGATGGCAGCTAAATGGTGAAAATATTCACCCACTCTGACAGGTTAACATGTATCAAAAAATTACCCCACCACACCTAGTCTGGAGTCATTAGTGAACTACAAAACATCCAACTCATTTAATCTGAGGACGCCTTATGGAGATATCAATCTTGCACGTATAATGAGTTACTGATGTGTGATCCTCTGATGATGTTGCCCATGCAGGAGGATTTTTAATGGCACATTCCTGGACAGACACCTTGCACTGAGAAAAACAAGAATGCAATTCTGTTACAAAAGTTTCTCATTTGTAAATTTCCTCCATATTTCACTGGAATACAAGTGGCAGGCATTGAGATTCTGGGCACCTCCCAGCTATGGTCATTGTTAATTAAGGCGGCTGTGTTCTGACTTATTGACCCCTCGTGGCTCAGGGGATTTTGACGGGTTATGGAAGAGCTCATGGAATCTGGCCCGTGGCCCAAGTTCTTTCCGTTTTGGTCATCCGCAGTGTTTGATGCATGGCAATTTAAATCCTCTCGTCTAATTAAATGTGATCTGCACTTGTGCTGAATGACTTTTTTTCTGCTCGCTGAGAGATATCAGCTGCCTTTCACACAAGGTGACATTCCACTTTTCCATTATGCAGGATTATAACAGGTAGGACTTGGAGGATATAGTGTATGTAGAGGGCCACAACCACACTGGAAGTCCCCCCCCTTTTTTTTATTTCTGGTGAATAAGTAATAGTGATGAGCAGCCTGCCAGCCAGGGGGAATCGAAGGGATTTGAGGCTTAATTCACAGCTTAGCTACCTCATCTCTGGTGTCAGCACAATGCAAAGTTCAGTGCTTAATCATTAATAAAATAATGCCATCGGTCAGTCAACAGTCATCTTAAATACGTCTCATTCTAATACTTTTTGTGGTCAATATTTGATCTTTAGGACATAACAGTATAAAGAAAGCGAAAGAGCAGTATCAGTATTATAGTACAAAAAATAGTAGGAGTATAGTAGAGTATGTTTTGGCATAGAAGCAAATAATTTTGATCTCTGATAAACTATATTCACAAAAATACTTGACTAAAATATAACAATTAAAACAGCTCGTGGATTAGAAGTTCAGCAGTCACATCATTAATCTAAGATTAAATGCAAACATATGTACAGTCTATCAACAAACACTGCTATTTGAGATTTAGATGTGTAACACTTGGACAGACGAAGACATGAGACTCTTTGTATTTATCTCAGCAGCACAAACTAATGCACTGTGTGTGAAAAAACATTCAGACTAAATGCACTGAACAGCATATCTTTGCAACCACACTCTTTCTATTTAAACTCAAACCTCCACATAAAATCATACTTGTCAGGGTATTTACATCTGCAGGTCCAATATAAATGCCAAGAATATTTCACGTTTCAAACTAATGTATGATGTTTTATGTATATGTGTGTGTGTTTATGTTACTTGTACATAAATATATGAAATGATATAGAATACATACTATATCAACCTTCATTGAAAATTGTAAGCAGCAGGTTGTTTTTGGAAGCAGTCGTGGTATGCAATGCAGAGATATAAAAAAAAAAAAGATTTGGCCTTCAGAAGTTATGATCTTGTTTTTCCTTCTCCCTTTTTTCTTTGTAGTTTTTGTATAAAGTCATGTGAAAATGCCCTTTGGAAATTATTGACATCTCCAATATATCTGAACAAGAACATTAATCTCTTTGAAGTAGGGCCTACAGTTAAAGGTTTGATTACTTACACACAGTCAAATAATAAATAAAATTTAAACCTTTGTCATAATTTTTTGACATTTCAATAAATAAACACATCAGTCATGTAGAGAAGGTGACTACATTCAGACTTTTAGCACACCTTTAAATCCATAAAATTAGACTCAGTGGTTCCAGATTATGTGCAATTAATTGGAACCTCAGGAGTGACAAGTGGAACCTGTTGGCCTTCAGAAAAAAGGTTGTGCATGCTGCCTGGCAAGGGATTAAAAAAGATCTGTGATTCTGCCAGACAGTCGACCATTGGATGCAAAAAGAGGACTCTGACTACCCTGAAAGTTCACCACAAGATGGACTGTTGGTGTCAAATTAAATGTGTCTTTAGACAGAAAAAGTTTGCACAGATTTGAAGTGGCATGTTGGGGAAAAGGCTTTGCTGTCGATAAAGAACATTAGAGCCAGACTCCAGTTTTCCAGTGAATATACAGTCTAAAGCAGCTACCAAGCATTTTCCAATAGTGTGCTCTTGGCGGATGAATCAAAGATAGACTTGTTTGGTCACAATAACAGTAGGCATGTTTGATTCAGACCAAAGACATCTTTTCAGAGGAACCTCGTACCTGCTGTGAAGCTGGTGGAAGTGTTATGGTTTGGGGTTGCTTCGCTGCCTGGGGGACTGGGCAGCTTGCAGCCATTGAATCAACTGTGAATTTCTGCATCATATCAAAGAGTGCTTGAAGATGATGTGAGGCCATCTGTCTGAAAGTTGAAGTAGAACCGGAAGTGGGCCTCTCAGCGGACTAATGATCCTGAGCACACTAGCAAATCCACCAAAGAATAAAAGAAGGGTTATGAAATGGCCTAGTCAAAAGAAATATAAAACAAACAAGCCAACCAAAAAAAACAAACATTCACATTTGAGTCCCATTAAAATGCTGTCAGGGATGTGAAATGAGAACTACATGGAAGAAAATCAACAAACATCTTGCAAATGAAGGTGTTTTGAAGGCAGAAGTGGTCAAAAACATCAGCAAGTCGATATGCAAAATTCCTAAAAGTAATTTCTGCAAATGGGTTAGTCAGTAATTACCTTTTCCACGGAAAAACAATCTTGTGTCCATTGACATTTTGGTTCAACGGATGATTTAAAAGGCTTGTAGTGTTATTCTAGAACACCACCTTTAAAAGTAGGCATAATGTCAAAGATTATATATTCTAAATATGTCAGATTTCATGGGATCTATTTACATTTTTCAAATGACTGTTAATGTGTATTATGTCATTGTTAAATTCTTGTTCAACGGTCTGGGACTAATGTTAAAATGTAATATTTACAGTTTGCCTCCTAACATGGCTTTATTAGACATCATCTCTATGAGAACAGTTTCTTACATACCTGTGCAGTGGTGTTATTGCTGTTTATCCCCCTTCTTAGGCAGAGCACATAGTATGATTTGGTCTTTGTGGCCAAACCCCAACCCAATGCCTCCAGAACAAATACAGCTAAAGTTGAGCCATGATGACTGCTGGGTCTGGTTGATGATAAGAACATGACATAGCTGGAAGCACTTTGACACTTTAAAGGCAGCAGCAACAATAACCCTTAGCCCTTTGATGCATAACCTGGGTTAAAAGTGACCCAAATCCAATGGAAAATGGGTATCTCCTGATGTGGTCTACGCATCAAAGGGTTAAAAAGTAGCACATCGTCCTCTGTTTCTTGTGCCCAGACATCAGGAGTCAGTTAACTGGCATGGCCTTCTGAGCTCTCTCACCATTTGGCCCACAGTGCAGTGACCTTTCACAGTAAACCTATTCTTGTCGCTCTTCTGGTTACGCTACTGAGCAGGAAATAGCAGGCTACTGGGCTTGGCCCGGCTAGCAAGGCTTCTTCTCAGAAAAATCTACACCCAGCTTTAATGAAGCATGGCGGACAATGCATCTCTGCACTCTGGGGGTGTGAACGCCTCTCCCTCACTATTTTTTGAGTAAAATTATTTTGTTCTTTATGATGCAGAAGAAATAGCCAAAATTTTAAACATACACGGTCAAAATACACGTTTTCAAGCCTTTGGTATGACATTATGTTGTGTCTGAGCCCAAATTATAATTCATTTTATATATACAGTTAAATCCTAACAGTTCTAAAAAAAAAGTTAATTCCTGTGAATTGCCAAATAACTGCTGGTTAATTGATAATCTTGGATAAGTTCTACTAATTTGTGTCTGCCTAACTTGACTAGAGCAAATGTGTAAATGAAGTTATAATCAGTTTTATTCTTATTTTCTATGGTCAGAAACGTGTCAACATAAAACAATTTAGGGATCATTGTCGGGGTGCCTGTATGCACTGCATGATACCATTATGAAATGACAAGGATTTAACCTTATTCTGCCAGAGAAAAGTAACACTTCTTCATTTTTTCGGTGTTTGTTTTTCTGTGCTGACACTGATGACAGCTGATTTATGTCTTTAGAGTGATACAGACATTAATTCATGTCTTGGCCTTAACATATTCTACACCGATATAATTGTGTAACTTTTACTAAATGGTTGGTTCCTGCAAGTAAGAACTACTGTGCTAATCCACTGTTGTTGCACTGATCTTTGCTGCCTTATGACAATAAACCAAAACAAATTATCCATCCCAGGCCATTTAAAACGCTGGTGCATTCTAATCAAATTCTTAAATTCTTTTTCAAGTTAAATTGGATGCATTTGTCTGTCTTAAACCACTTCATGCTGGGTGTTAAAGAATTGTTCGCTGATCAATTTCTATATCCTCTTTGTGAGAACTGCCTTTGATTAGTGAGGACTTTTAAAAAGAGCTGTAGGGGGAAATCCCTTCAAATTACAAATGTGGTTTTCTCAACTTTTTGTCTAACTTTTGGTAAACATGACCTGCATATTTAAAAGAGTGAGTCTGAGAGGTGCCTCAAACAGAATCCATCCCTCATGCCTTAGAACATTTAGCTCTAACACATCAGGATGATGCAATTAATCCTCCCACCTGTAAGGATGACAGGGATAGTGACAGAGAAGTTGCATAATTTGTCCCGGGAAGATGGCATATCAAAATGGGGTCCTCCTACAGAGGATTGTGTGCATTCCTCAAGAGGTATTCAGGCATCAAGCCTTGTTCAGTGCAGCCTGTGTGGCGGAGATTTGTGGTTGATTCCCCTGTCCATTCATCAGCTTTACCTGCTGAATGTATCGGGGCTTCTGCAGGGCAGTGCTTAGCAATAAAGGATGTGAGTGAGAAACTTGTTTTGTGAGAGTCTTAAAGTGTTAATGCACTGTTGAGAGTTCAAAATACCACCAGCGCAGTGGGACTTCTATCTTCAGCACAGGGCCACCTTGTCCTTGGCCAGCTTCTGTTTAGGACAGGTGAGGAAAATCATTGCTGGCTGACCTGTTGTACAGTGTCAGTTGGGATTTGCTGCAGTGTGTGGAGTTGGAGAGCTCCTGTAGGAACAGCAGTATAGATAGAATCAGGTATTTGTACAGTATCAATACAGCAGAATTTGTAGCCGATGGTCTAGGCCTCATAAAGAAAAAAGCACGGTCCCATTGGAGACTCAAGGCTGTACTTTGAAAGAGTATGTTCAGACAGAAGTCAAAGTGAGTTTTAGAGTGCAGTTTGATGTAATGTCAAAGTGAAAGCCAACAAACTCCTATTTGCACTGGGTGAACTGGGGTGAAGACATATTTGAGAAAGCTGACAATGTTTCAACTTGAGTACAAAACTTATCCCGGGGTTTTATGACGCAGTTCTCTAAGGTATGGAAATAAGAAGATAAGAAAGTTGTTTGGAGGAAAATAACAACAAGAAAAGGAATTTCTGGTAAGGTGTGATATCAGTCTGGGACTGAGCTGTCACAGAGACCCACACAGAGACACTGTGGCGGTTAGCAGCTAGTTACAGCTAATGTCCTTACAGTTAAGTTTGTCAGAGCTTTGTATGAGCTCACACGCAAAGTTCTAGTCCTGGAGACTCAGTGAATATATGTGATGTACCTGCTGCCCTTTTGTAGGGAGAGAGCCCTGTCAGTGATCATTAAACAACATATGTGTTGTGCTTTGGTCAATACATAAAAGTGGAAAAGCTGATAGAGATTGCATTTTAAGGGTCACTCTACAGCACCACATACTGCAGATCTGTATATAGTGTTTGTTATTGTGCATCGTACATTCAAACAGCAGCACATCAAAGCCTGTTGGAACCACGGAAAGCCTAGTTTATGCCTTATAGCACATGGCAGTTGCCTTTAATCCGTTTGAACAATAGTACATCACAAGACAGTATTTTCAAAAAGATTACAATAAAGTTTTCTGTATGGTAATGAAGCTATGATGTGACACACCTTCCCTTTGTTCCCTTTGGTTCTCTATCGCTGTCCAGCGAAAAACTCAGTTATCTTGATCATCCTCTCTTTTTTTTTCTTCCAACTTTACAGGAACAAAGCGATTCTTTATTCTCTTGAGGGGATTGAGATGTGCTGTCAGAGACTCTGATGCCATAAACCTACAACGGAATGGTTACCTGATGCACAAGCTCTCTGTAGTTATAGAACCGTTTACACAAAGCAGAGAAAATGATACTGACTAAACGGAATGGCAATGTACGACTAACTCAAAGGAGACACATCAATTGAGTCGGAATGTGTTACTTTTTAGCAGCTGTACATCCGACCAAAAGCACTCATAGCTTGAAGTGTGCTTAGTGTCACTGCCAATTTTGAAATGAATACCCTCTCTTAGCGTCCGATATCAACATTAGCAGGCAATTGGCTGGAGTAAATGGGAAAGTGGATAAACATTATCTATCACTTTATACGAACATAAACAGTCTGCTCAAATTACTGCTACAATATTTAACAAGATTACAGCTCATCTCCTAGTAATACCTTTGAATATTCGAAAGAGGCATCACTAAACAAATCAACACTTAATAAATGAAATGAAAGATTTAATTTTTACTATTGCTGGGACTTGGAATGGCACTTGTTTCTGAGTGTCACGTATGTCAGGTGAACAAAGAGAAATTAATGTAATGAATGACCAGGTTAATTTTTATCTGAATATGATTTCCTCCAAAAACAAAACCTTTGGTTGCTCTCCAGAGTTTGATTAAACTTGGCCATCCTGTCTGCATGCTAATGTGATGAAGTGCCCAAAAGTGTCCAAGTGTGCTTGATTGCAGTATGCATTTAGTTTGCCGCTGCTTTCAATAGGTAGCCTTTTGCACTTGAAGGGTGAAGTTACATTTGACACGTATTTATGCGCTGTTGTTGGTATTGTTGCACTTAAAATGGCACTGAGACCTTTTTGGAAGCAAAGGATTTGAATCATCACTGAGTGCCTTGGGAAACAAAACAAATGATCCTAATTCTAACAAATTGTTGTAATGCCAGTGGGCTTCTTCCCAGTGGTTCTTTTATAAATTGGGACATAATGCGGCACTAAGTCAAAGCATCCCTCATTTTTTATGGGACAAACTCGATGATCTGTGTGCCGAGTGTGGGCTGGAAGACACACACAAATACACTCAGACTCTGGCAGACACTACACCTGCAGAACTGTAGGCCTAGCTAGCTTGGCGATAGTGGGAGGGGATATAAATGGCCCATAGCGGAACCATTCCCAGCGGGCAGATAGCGATAGTCAAGCAAGTTCAAGGTATAATCTCTGTTGGCCCATGAGGGGGACTAATGAGTGACTGGAAGAAGGGGGAGGAAGATGATTATACTTTACATACTAACCTTGGCAACTGGGCCTGTCCTTTAATGACGGCATAATTCAGCGTTCACCTTGGGAGACTGCCACGGGTTTTGGTTTATGAGGTCACCCAGGTAACCTCAATCATTCAAGTGCATGCTCCGTCTTTGCTTCAGTGACTTCCCTCAACACACACACACACACATACGCAGGCACATGGAGGCACATGCGCTGGCCCTGTGTTAGAGATAGGCTGCCTGCCACCACCATCGGCAGTAGAACAGGTTAGATCACAATCTTGCTTTACTATCCCTCCCTGTCTGAGATCCTTGTGCCGGACTGACTTGTGGTTACGAGTGGATTGATAGATGTGCATATAACTCTGGATTACTCTGCCAGTTTGAGTAAAAAGAGAGAGTATTGACTTTGACATGTGGATTGTATATATAACCCAGACAGTAACACTTCATGATACAAGAACACCCATTCTGTGTGACAAGTTGATCAATTTGTCATCCGCTGACATTTTCCTGAAATCTAATTACTGCCTGAATTGTTTTTTTTTTTTTAAAGTTTTTCAGTGTAGCATTTAAACAGCCCCCATGAAATAAAAGATGAAAGAATGACTCTGAACAAATCTAGTATTTTTCATTTCTAAATGTATCAAGACGCCAGCAATCATGTTCACAGTTAGCTATCTTCTTACATATATTGTGCTGTAGTTGTGGCAAGAAAATCAGGAAGACATAATGCCTTCGATCAATAGGGTGGTTATAGCCAGGCCACAGAATAATGATGCCGTAAATCCAAAGATTTCAATATTCTGTTTTCTAAATGGCACTTTTAAATCTTTATCGTGTGATTTGTTTATTCCTAGTGCAGCACTGATTTTACCGCAGTTTTACTTACCTTTAGAGTTGCAATTTTTCTGCTGCTAAATCTTTACCCCTGACCATTACTAATTGATACTAGATCTTATTACATATTGATCAGAAACAGGCTGCGCCACGTCCGAGAACATCGTCTAATTAGATGATGTATATTTCATATGGCCCTTTTGCAATACAATACAACACGCTGATGTATTAGAATATCCATTATTCATACAGAATGCCAATACAGTTGACGTATTTATTTTTCAGTCTGCTTTAGCAGTCAAGCTATTTCACAAGATGCATGTGTTTGACACTAATTTTTGGATGCATTGTGCGGGTGGGGCAAAGTGGCTCTCTTGTCTACATTATTAAAGGCCTCAGATGTGTTTTTCTTGTTTTCAGCTGATGGAAATATATTATCATGAAGCTGTGGAGAGCTGCAGCAGCACACAAATGTATTAACAGCTCCCGACTTGCTCTAGTACAAAGTACAGGATGAGTATGCTTGACTCTACAAATATTGCCTGTGCTCCCCTTGTATACGAGAGAAGAGGCAAAGCTTGTGTGTCTGTGTGGTGATCAGAGCAGAGTTTATAATTCAAGTGTATGAAATCATCATTCGCACTTGTTATGTTAACTCTGTTAAGAGCACAGAGCCGCACATGACCAGAGGGATCAAATATAAGAGAAAGGGGAAAAAAACATAAATCTAATGGGAGTAGTAAAACAAGGATTCATTAATACATTTTGTCAGTAAAGAAAGCCATTTTCAGATGAGCAGCAAAAAAATTTTAAACAATAAAATATAATCTGCAGTTGTTGTTATTTTTCAGCTGCAGAAGTCCAGTTCTAAAGTAGAAACAGAATCATTTTTTCAGGCTCATCCCAAACTGAGGCTGCATTGAAGAAGACAGAGCTCTTATGAATATTTCTAAGCAACCAAACCTCTGTCCCGAGAAAGATAAACTAACCAGCAGCAGATCTTTTTTATCCCTCTTTGTGATTTTTTTCTTCTTCTGGAAATCCAGTGAAATCATCTTATTTATTGTTTAGTGATGTCACCTTTAAAAGTCGTAACAAATTTATCATTTAAAACAATGTTTCCTGCCATTAGATCCCACCTACACACAGTAACAGGGTGTAGCTCTTCCTCTCTACTCTTAAATCAAGATCAATGGGATGCATCATGACAATCCAGAAAAATTATACTGACAGTATTTTTTCACAATGAACATACTGTACAATGACAGTGAATTTCGGAAAAAAATTACTGCGATTCTATCACTCAATCTTCTGCCATCTCAATTACACTCAGTACTTAGTCTTGTCAGATTTAGCCATGCAGAGTCTCTTTAATGACGACTTTCAGCTCCTCTTTAGAATTTAGTGAGAGCTTTGATGTGAGTTGCCAACTCAGATTGCATTCAAGCACCTGTCACTATTCCACATTCGAAAAAGAGGAGAGATGTGGAGACGGAGAGACGGGCAGGTGTGTGCTAAGCCTAGCTGTGAAGACAATATACTGTAGCCAGACACGAGCCAGGAAACAGATAGAGGCAACCATCGACAGAGACGTTGTTATCGTTATTGGCAAGTCCTACTTCTCAACCAGAAGTCCCACTTTTATTTGGCCAAGGTTTGGGCAAAACAGTGGAATTGATCTGAAATTGATCAAAATGCCTGTACGGATCTCTCATCTAAAGGGGATTTCATTGATCTGCCAAAGTCCTTCTCTATAATTGCTTCAGTGAAGTGTAGGAACAGCAGTTTCAGGTGGGTAGGTATCAGAGGAAAGAACACAGCTTGGACAATTTACAGATCCTTAAAGAAGAAAAAAAAAAGACCCCCCCCCCCCCAGCCACTGCAGCCCAGACTCCATCCGTTAAGAACGCATCGACAAACACAGTGATCTACAAAAAGGAGGAAAAAGTGATTACATAGTCAGAAGCATCTGGTACAAAACTTTGATTTTTAAGTTGCGTGTGCATTTTAAAAACAACATTAAATTATGTATTCTGATACAGCTGTAAAACAGCCAAATCTTGTTAATCCATATTATCGGCTCATCTCTCTTATCTTGATGTATGCATGCAGGCTTATGTCAGCCAATAGGTTTTATGTTACTAGACTGCCACCTAGTGAACACTCATAAAAGGGTCCCTATAGTTTCCACAAGAGAAGTGACTGATAGAAAGATGCAGCTGGTTTGTCTTATACAGGCCTTGTGATAGCAACACCAGCAGTAACATAAGGAACTGCAGGTTTGTAAAAAAATCATTAAGAAATCCAACCACTTGACTGGTTTGTGATGTATTCCAGATAGTATGAAAAATGAAAGTGAGTAATTTAAACTTAATAAAGTGTGTAATTTGTCTATCCTTTGAGACAAATTATGTCAGAAATGCTGCAGTTTGTTGTTAATTCATCAAATGCAATGTGCATTTTACATAACTATGTTGCTCAGTTTCTAACTCTTTCCTATTTCCATTTCACTTATTCTTCCTCTCTACATCCTTCCAAGGAAAAGGTAAATGGACTACCATTAGCTCATAACAGCGGTTGTTGTCAAGCCTTCAGAGAAGGTGAAATTACTCAATTACTTGACGTGGCATTTATTAAGTACATAAACCTCAGTGAACTGGCCTCTTGGGGTGTTTGACAGGGAGTCATAGTTATTGTCAAAACACAAAAAGGAGCGATCTGTCAGCTGTATAAAAGAAGAAAATGTACAGGAGTTGAACAGAGGAACAATATGAGAAAGGTCAAAGACCCTTTATCTACCGGTAAAACAACTGCTACCACTCCTCTGGAGCAAACCTTTTTGGTCTTGTCTCAGAACAGAAAATACATGTACAGTTTATATGAACTAGGATAGTTAGTTGGGCTTTTTTTACGTGTCAGAAAAAGCCAGGAAATCAAAAAGCAAAAGCAAAAGAAAGTGAGACATTGTGAGGATTTTTGTTTTCTGCCTGTCTCTGCTGCTTGGCAGTCCAAACAGAGATTTTGTGTTTAGTGGCCAATATTTGAGCTTAACTTGACAAGAGCTGAAAGATTGAAATAATACGTAGGTGGCTTTAACACAAAAAAAAAAACAAAAAAAACAAAACCGAAACCATTTTTGATTAGTTTTGAAGAATTTGGAAAATTTTGTCTCTTATTCTTCATCAGAAGCCATCAGATTTTGATCATTTTTATCAGCCTTACATTATGTCTCCCAAATATGCAGATGGCAGTCCCTATCTTGCAGAACTGAGTAATGACTAGGCTGGGCAAGTATTGTTAAGGGACTGTTACAGCAAACCCAATGAATTGCACAGTGGGGGCTAATTGAGAGAGAAAGACTGGGGCATGATTGCCGCATTCTCCGGAGATGGCTTCGTCTGAGGCCAGCCGAAGGAGAATGTCGCCTTGTCTCTGCTGTGATTACTATGCATCAAAAGCAGATTACGCTCATAAGTATTACTAGGTAACAGATATTATTTATTAAAAAGCAACACTGCCTGGCAACTGGATTATTCTCTTAAGATTAATCAGACTTCTTATTCATTTATGACTAATTTTGGATTCTAAAATGGATCTTAATAATAGATGAGCTATAGAATAGCAGAAAATAAAGGGAGAAAATAACAGTTAACTGTCACGCCAGCTCTGGCATTTAATGTTGTGCTGCAGTGATGGGTTTTTTGTGCAGGCGATGGGTTATTTTTGCAGGCTTAAATCAATTAAAGCGCTTTAAGGGATGAATTACCCAGCATTTTACTGTAAGCATATATTCTGGCAATCTATTGAACAATGGCATTTGTATAGACATAATTTAATGAACATCTGGTTTTCAGAGGATGCCTAATGATTTCACATTCATCTTCCTCTAAACGGCTAAAGTGCACGCAATTACGTTTTTAATTAGCTGTGAATATGTTTCTGTCAATTGGAGTGATTCATCTCTTGAACATGAAATATATCACGTGATTTCAAAAAAGGCTATATTGGTTCCCATTCCATCATCAAAATATAGGTCTCTTTAATAAGTCTCCATATTTGCTTTGTTCTTCCCTTTGCGAGACAAGACACCTGGATTATCTTAAGGCAATATGCATTTTCTCCCAATTCACAGCATAGAAAAGTTTTATGACAGCAAGACAGATATATTAGTGGGCTTCCCAGACCAGCCATTAAACCTGCTGCCTGCTGCTCAAGAAAATCTCCAGGTCCCTAATGAATAGTGTTTGGCACTTCCCAGTCTTCAAGACCTTTTGGACTCCTCAGTGTGGTGCTGACAGTCATTTCTTCTGGCCCGATCACTAATTCCTCATTAGAAATGATGAGCTTCTTCATCACCTCTCTTTGCAAAAGGTTAGGCTTGGGCCCAGAGGAGAGGTAGGTAGTCGCTCACTCTGGACCTCACGGAAAGCTTCACAGGGCTGCAGCTATTGATTGGGGGCTTCAGGTTGCCTCTCCACCAATGTAGGGTCTGCACTGCAGCATACTAAGCTGATGTGTAATCAATGACTCATACCACAGTTGGCCTCTGTGCACAGACCCGTCAAATTATACAGTAGCCATCCAATATCTGACATAGTGTGTTTTTAAAACTGCCTTCCGGAAGAATGAGGCACAGTGCGCACACACACACACACACACACATGCACACACACACATGCACACACAGACAAGGTACACAGGTAAATACACACAAGCAGAAGCTGATGTGCATACATGTACAAAATCTAACAACAGCCCGCACACACACAAACTCTCAGACACAAACAACCACTGAGTCCTGCAGGGCTACTTTGATTTTTCTTCCTCTGTCCAGATGAAATGTTTATCATCTCAAATACTCTGGGAAAAAAAATACAAGTTATAAAATCCAATCCTTCTTAGAAACGGTTGCCTTTGGAGTCCAAGCGCCAGCTGTGAGACGTGGCCTATCCGTGCACTTGGCCGAGCAGCAGTTCCAATGTGCCCTCCTCCTCCTCCTCCTCTTCATGGAGTTTAATGATATGCACAAGCACACTCCGGGGCCAGCTTCACAGAGCATTTAATCCACAGAGATATTATACTATGCTGGATGTTGTGTCATCCATCACAATCTCTCTCCTCTCTTTCTCTTCTCCTTTCTTTCTTCCCATTCTTTCCCTCCTTACCATCATACTACGCTCAAATAGTTTGATGAGATGCACATTATCTGTTTATCTGTCTAACTGTCCATCCAGGTGCTTTGAATTGATGCCATAATCCCACTCCTTCTAAAGTTTTAATTAAAGACTTTGTCTCAAAGTGTTTTTCTTGTTTTGCTTTGTCTCTATCTTAATGCTTAGTGCTCCTTGCTGAGACGTTACCGAACTAAGCTCCCCGGAGAGCTTCTCAATCAGACAGTGGCTTTGGCTCTGTTACATTTTTTTACTTCGATTTCCCATTTTTGAAGTTAGATGGTCGGTATATAGTGTTCCTCTCTTTGTCTGCTAAACCTCGGTGGGCATCGCTGCTCATTATAGCAATTTAGTTCTTCTTGTGCTCAGTTTATTCTTGTCTCTTGTAAGGAATTGTTGGTGCTGCTGAAGCAAATGCAAAGCCTCACGCTCTGTACCTCTGCAGCTTTTATCTGTGTGGTGTTTGGAGCAGAACATGCAAAAGATTTCACTTTATCTAATAAGATGGACACATTTCCATTCAAACTAATGTGTGTTTTAATACTTGTTAACAGCACAAGATATTAGATAATGTGAAAGCTTTGAGCTATTCAAAAAAAAACGCATTAGCTTTTCACTATAAAATGCTTTTGCATTTATCAATGTAAATTCTCCAGATCAATATTTTTAAGTCAACACATGCCCATCAATACCATCCTTTATCCATTACATGGTCCATTACATTGTCCCTACGGCTTCCCAAAAAGCCATTAGGAAACAAAATCTCACAAAGGAAACCCAATCTTTCACATCGCAGGGAGGTTAGCTTGGAGTCTTCGTCAGAATATGTTGCCCTACTTTGCTCTGGGTTTTACCGTGCAGCATGGAAGACAAATGGACAGCCATTAGTAGTGTATTAATTACATGTAAAGAATTACTTTGTTAATCAATCACACAATTTTTCCCTTCACTTGTCATGTTAGTTGGTGACACAATGAATAAAACCTGGAGGGGCCTGTTCTGTTCTGATGTCTACCGCTAACAGCCTGTGTGGAGTTAACAGGCTGGAACACTGAATGCATCTGCTTCTTGTTTCTTGTAGAGACGCACACTGCCGTGCCACCCTGCCGAGAAAGGGTTCACAAGAACACCTCAAATAGAACAGACACAAATTATCACGTCAAGATAGATTAATTGCAAAGATCGCTGGAAGACTAATGATTACCACTGTCAGAATGCATAGATGCACCGACGCCACAGTATAATTGCTTTTTAGTGGGTATCATATACAATTATCTGTTCTTCTCTGCAAGAATGAATATCAAAGTAGAAACATGTCTACATCTAAACACCACAAATGATTAGAATGTGTAGAGTCGTCATTGCAGAATAATAGGAAACTGGTGGCAAAGTGTTTCTAAGCTCTTGGCGTATTCAGTTGAAATACTCATGAAGTGATTTACACAACTCTGCCAGCATACAGTACATGTGTAGTGGATGATTTAATGAATTATCATAATGTAAGTAGGTGAAAGCCCATAAGCACACGTTAAATACTTTCACACTGCACAGTGGAGTATTATAGAGATATGTCATCAACAGAGGACATGGAGATGAAGAAATCCAGTGGAGAATCACTTTGAAGCCAGAAAATGGTTTGGGCAAACTTAACACAAGAAGAGATGTGTCAAATATTTCGTACGTCCAATATATAAAATCTTCATGCATCACTGACCCAATTTATGTCACATTCTGACCTTCATGTAGTCATTTTGAAATATTAATAACTGTAACATTTCTGTGCACTAGCAATTGCATCATTTCTAAAAATACGGTTACATTTAGTTTGGTTGCATGAGCAGCTTTGCAGAATAGTAAGCAGAATATTGGATTGTCTCTGCTGGGGTATGAGTAACTGTGGTGTAGGCCCCGAGGCATGGGTATGACAACAGAGGTAAGAACAAACATTTTTACCTCCTCTGAGCCTCTGCACTGCATCCTTGGCCAGTTTAGTGCGTACAGGGCCCCCCGTGAATACACCGTGTGATACCATTGACACAGATTATGGATTTTACCTGCTTAAAAATATGCTATGTGGGAGCGTGGAAATGTCAGGGAAGGCACCCAGGCTCTGAGATTTACTGGGAATTTATAGATCACCCAATGCTGCTCTCCGAGGAGAAAGAGAGGGAAAGTCCGAGCAGAAGCCTCGTCAGAATGCGACGACTGTTTCCCATTTCACCCTGAGCAAGAACTGATATCTGGTAAATTTGCATATACATGTATTTGCACAGATCCAATCAAACATCAAGGTGCCGGCACAATTCCAGAATTCAAAGAGGGAATACCAACCAGTGTTTCAGCTGTAACTAATACCCTGAGTCCAAAGAAGTGGAGGGAAGCGTGCACTATCTTTGGAACAGATAACATTTAAACCACAGAGGCATTTTAAGCAGACAGCATATAGCAGCAGGTCAGGTCACTTGTTCTTGTTACAGCTGCAGTGTGTCAAGCAGGCAGAATGGATTAAGTCTGGACAAGCTATGTTGTCATGTACCATTCAGTTCAATAGGGCATCTGTTTGTTACAGTGTTAAAAGCGCATTTATTTCTGCAAAGCCTCACATTTTCATGCAACATATAGTATGCCTGATGGAGCAAATGTTAACTAACTTTCATGGCAGATGTGTGAAAAATGTTGGAATCACATCACTCCTATCGAGATAAGAGGTCATTTTTCCATCAACGCTTGAATCTCGGCATAGAACATCTCAAAACCCACGCCGCTTGTTTTGTGTTCTTGTGCTGACTTTTTCAGCGACCACAAACTATAAAAACCAAAAAGCATTGCTTGTTAAAATCATATAAAATCAAAGTGTAATGATGTTAAAAATCTTTCCTTTTCCAAGAAATACAGTTAATGAAATCGGCGAAACACAGTGGAGGAAGGGAAATGGAACAGAGGTGAGTGAAAGAATATATTAAACCCTGAATGGAGAGATAGAGAAAAAAATATTCCTCATTCGCTGCCTTCAGAATGTGTTATTAGGGAATGATTTCAACAGGCTCTTAGTAGCTCTCATTAGATGGTGTATCAAACCAGAACAAAACTCACTTCTCCTAACTATGTGGAGGAAGTGGATTGGAAAATTAAATGGGGAGAGGAGAGTGAGGGAGCAGTCTCTGCCACGCTCTTGTCACCGTGCCCTGCTCCCACTAACAAGTCCGCTCAGTCGACTCGCGCTGAAAGTCATTCACATGGTCTTTAATTTCACTTCATTGATTGGAATTTAAAGCCCCAGAATATAGCAAGGAAGACATTAAGATTATCTATTCCCTAAACCGTGCGCTGAACATTTGTTTTTAAATTGTGGTACAGTATGGCTGAAACCTTGTCTTTTGAGTTTGCAGCCCGAAAACTTCAGAAACTTTATAAACTGGGCTTGCACTTGCTGTCGGGTACTATACGAGAGCCTGCGGTTTCCAAAGAAGTATATATTTATATACTGCATGCTGCAGATCAATAAAAGTAACATTTCATTAATCTTGACATGCTGTTCCTGCTTGATGCCAGATGCTGGGGACACAAGCTGTCGAAACAATAGACATGCTCTTCAGTGCTTACTTTCCCCTTTCCTGTTTTTCTTTGTTTGCACCTCCAAAGACAGCATTACATCTGTCAGCGAGATATGATTTACATAAACATCAAACTATTCTACTGAGTATCTGTCAGGAAAAGTCTTGAGACTTGAAAAGTATTAGCATTTCAAGGTTGCATTTACACCATGTTCATATCTATTTTGCATATACTATTTTTGTGTGTTCTTAATTTATGCTTATGTGGTTGCTTATGTCTCTGACCAAAGCCACAGTGGTGAGATTTTAGACATGGAACTCAGTCATTTAAATACCAGTAACAATGGTTTTGACTTTGCGAAAGTGACGCTGCCTTAAACGCTTCTCGAAAGACGTCCATCCTGAGCATCTTGTGCAGTAAGATGCAAGACAAAATATTCCAAATCATGCAGCATCCAGCTGGTGATGAGAAAATCAGCTGAGAAAAGAAATATAAACAGTATTCCAATTCACTCAGCAACTGCATGTAATCACATCTTGAAATGAAAATTACACCTTGGACAGTGCATGGCCATTTTAGGGATCATTTTTACCACTGATTGTATATCAATCACGTCCGACAGCTTCTGCATGATAGAACTGTGGTTAACTGTATGGAAATTTCCTGTTTCCTGACAGTATGTATCTTTGAATTTAAACCGGTTTTGTGTTGATGTGTGGATGCGTCTGTAAATGCCTGCACTGTGTAGTCAGACTGTCACCTTTGAAAGAGACAAAAGGGGCACTCTCAATGTCATTTGCATGATTAGTTGTTATTGCTAAACAGGGCAAAGCACTGGCCTGGAATTAGAGTGAAGCAAATGACCAGCTTGAGCTCTTTTTTTTCTTTTTTTTGCACCTAAGAAAAAAGCAGAATAACACAACTGGCATTTCTGTAAACAGCAAATCTGTGCCTATTTAGAAAAGCTGGTTTTGTTGTTATTGTTATCTAGATTCACTTTAGTATCCAAAGTTCAATCTTTGCTCTATTGGATGTTGTGCAAGCAAAACACATTCAATGCATTTCCACACCAAAGTAATACCTCAACTTTCCCCGCTTTTTTTTTTTTTTTTTTTTACAGTGTTAACTAAAAATGTCATGCTACACAAAGGTTAAAGGACTTGCTCAGCACATGAGTAATAGCTACGACCCAAGCCGACCTCTTCATGGACCTACAATATGTGGTCTTCTGAACTTGTATCTTAAATATTGCTCTTCAGGTACTGTATACATCGATATTGCCTTTATATGTGGTCTTTTACTTTGCTCAAGTGTCAGGATCAATACTCTATGAATTTTTAAGCTCATCTTAGCCTCGGGGAAAGCTTGTAACCTGTGGCACTGACAATTTCATTTGTGCCTTCAGTCTTCTCCAAAGCTCTGAACTAAGCTTGAACTATCAAACTTAACTTGACAAGATACAGGAAGGTGATCTTTGATGTGCCCACTGCTATCAACGTGATGATGTGAAGGATAACTGAAATTGTGGAGTTCATTTAAGACACACTGTATTCTTTGTACTTTAAGTGGACCGTCTTTCTTTTGACGTCATTGTTGGTTTAAAACAAATTGCTCTACATACATATGCCGCCATTGTATTCATTCTTTAAATTCCCCTCAACCCTGTGCCGCGTTCAGACTAATAAACATTAAGTGCCAAAGATGGATCTGTAAAAAAGGTCTAGCACTTCTGTCAGTAATTGAAAAATGGCAGAGCAGTGAGTTGGATTCAGTTTTACATTGTTCCATTTTAGTTAAATGAGAAGCCAAAAGTGAACAGTAATAAATTGCAGGTTTACGCTTTGCAGAGCGTCAGAACAGGGCAGGATTTCATTAGTGGACTTGAGGTTAACTCTTCTGCTGAAGCCTTTTGATTGCTGACCACTGCATATGTGCCTTAAAATAAATTTTGGGTGGTGTAACAGTTCAGACAGCAACTGGCATGTCTGTGATGTATTTTCGACAAACACCAACTTACACAGACTACATAATTGGCTGCTTTGCATTTTCTGGATGTGTCGACTTTTTTTTTTCTATTTCAAGCTGACATCCTCAACTGATCTTTTTTTTTTTTTTGTAGAATTTTCCTCTTTTTATTTTTTTTATGCGAAACATGTGCAGGGAACATGGCTCTCCACTCTAAACATTGCGTTGGCTGCAGTGGAAGTGTTCTGCCAAGCAGGATGACCTTTGATAACTAGGATTCACTCCTGACACAGGCTGCTGTGAACAAAGTCCGTAATAAAAATGAAACAATACAAGAAATAAGGTTTAACTTTCATTTGTTTTAATCCTCTTGTAAATCTTTCAGTGTGTGTATAATCAGAAGGCTTATGAAATACATTTATGAAACTAAAAATATAATAAATATGTAGTGTAGATATGGCTTCATCTCAAAAAAATTCGACACAAATGCAAGGCAGCACGTGGATAGTTTAATTAGTTAATTTAAAAATATACCTAGTAATTCAATTATTGCAATTATTCATGGAAAAGCCTTCAAGGTATCTCCGGGCGTTGGCAGATAAACCTGTCCATTTTCTTGGAATTAAGTCCAAGAGGGGGTTTTTTGCCCCTTATTTTGAATGTCACGCACCAAGAGCTAGAGATGAGAGATTTAAATATTTCTGATGTTGTGCCCAAGTTGAGAGTTAAGCTCCTGCACAGCACAGTAAGAATAAATTTGGCTTGATATAGATTTTTTTTGTGTGTGTGTGTGTGTGTGTGTGTATGTGTGTGTGTGTATGTGTGTGTGTGGAATTTATAGGAAGGATCAACACAGTCAGTCTGTGAAACTTTCAAGTGTAAACTATTTATTTCTGATAGCAGGATGTTACATCAGTTTGAAATTACTTAGTGTGCTTTATGAAATCATGCTTAGTATGTAGACAAATGGAATGCAGCCTTTTCTTGATTAAAACAAATACATAAATTGTAATTATAGAGGAAAGCATGAGGGCCCACCAGTGTTCTGTCTTAATAAAGATGATGAGACTGATTTGGATTGCCTTTACAAGCCAATAGGCTTCAGTGATTTCTCCTCTAAGTGATATGTTTAGTGGCAGCCAACTAAAGTACAGTTATTGTGTATTGTATTGTAAGACTACATATAATGTAGTCAAAGGAAAACAGTAAAGGATGTTACTGTTATATGGATGATATAGTGGAGTACTGAATATAAATACAAATCTACTTACATAGTGTAACAAGATAACATATTTTCCATACGTTCATCTGCAATCGCATTGAAATGCCTTTTCACTGGGAAAAAAAAGGCAAATATTTCCTTGATGCTCTTCAGTTCAAAAATAAAAGCCACCATGTGCAGTGCAGCACGCAGTCTCAGCTGATTAAGCCTTTACTGCACACAGTCGCTGTTTAACTGCTCTTAATTATTTCATTATTTTTGTGTTCCTGTTGTCTGACAACGAAATGAGCATAAACCACCATTTGCTTGTGGCAAATGGTGGTTTGTAAATCAGATGAATTGCAACTCCTGTACTATCAGATGTACACTAGCTGACTAAATGATACTGTTACTCTGTACATTCATTAAAAACATGCCCTTCCTTTACAAGGAAAAGGAGAATTCCCATTTAAAAAGAAAGTCTTAGTGAGTGCGACTGCCTGAGTTTTGTGGTGTGTTCAAATTCCTTGCAGGATATGACAGACAGTTTATCAGTGCAGTAGAAGAGCAGCAGAGCCGAACCACACAATCCCCTCCAATAGAACATTCAGTGGTTTACCGAAATTTCCAAACTAAGAATTGAAAACACAAAAAGGAAGTCCAGAGAAAAACTAAGAAGCACAAACTAAGTAAATGTAAACCCAATGAGTGAAAGTGCCACCTGTGATTTCCATACTTCAGTCCATTAATTGCAATTTCAGTGTATTGTTTTCTCTAATCACGGACCATCTGAATTTCCTTCGTCCACATAACCGAAGATCATTTTACAAAGCCCAGCTACCATATAATTTCGGCCTGATAGCACACTCTTTTGTCAGGCATCAGTTACACAACCTCCTGTGTATGCTAAGCCTGCTTTGAATAGCCTTGTGTAAAAATGTTTTCAATGACACCTCTCAAAAATAAGATTTACAAATCTTTTATTTCCACTTCAACCTTTCAGCCTCTCTGAAAGTTCTTCTCTACTGCTCAGAGGCTCAACATCACATAACAGACTTATTGTGTTTTCTTACATGCCACCAAAATCTATATCAAGGCAAACTCATTCTTATTCAGAATCTTGCTCTGCTGAAGCTCAACTTCAAACCTGTAAGCACGAGAAATATGCCTCATTTTTAAGAAGTTTTTAAAGCAGGACATGAATGACAGTTAGGATCAATAGAACATTTGCAATTACCATAAACTCAGAATAAACCAAGAAGCAAAGAGGGAAAAAAACTATGATAGAAACCAAAAAAAGAAGAAACTTGAGCCATTTTAGATGCCATTCACATCTCTTTAAATTTTACATTTTAGTTCCTTGTCATATTTTTTTTAATAATAATAAAATGTGTTAAAGTGTCTATTAGATAGTTTGAGTTTTTATTAGTGGGCAAATGTACTCTTATAAATTAGGCCCCGTCTCATTTTCATCTGCAAAAAATCTCAGCTGTCATAATGAAATTGAACTCGGATTGTTATGACCCAAAAATCAGCGTTGATGATTGCTATATTATACAGCAGGACACAGACATCATGGTCAACGATTACTATCTTTCATTTGATGCTCGGCGGTTTTGATTTGCAGACGCTGGATTGCAGCGGTGTCAAAAATAGGATCCACCTCTCAGAATTTGATGCAGACGGAATTTCCTTTGACACATGAATTCTAGTCCTTATCATCAGCTCAACCTTTCTTAAGTTTCCTCGGCGGAGAGAGGTAATACAAGTTGGGATGGGTTGGACTATAATCCCTGCGGATACAGTGAATCTACATTGGCAAAAGGACAATAGTAATGATATTCACCTAATCTCCGTTGACAGATTCAGGACATGCTTTTCATTAACACAAAAGTGGATAAGAGTGCAATAAGCACTGTTTCAGAGTTTACCTAAATCCTTTAAAGCTAACTGAGATTCACATTCTGGTGTCACCTGTCTCTGTCTGCTTGGGCTTAAGCCAAAGCAGGTACCATATTTACAGAGCTCTTTGACATACTTTTTCTGCTGTATTTTTCAAAGGGTGTGACTACAACAATAACTGGGACAAAGTTAATTTCACAGCCAGCCATGTAAACTTCAACAGCATTCAGAGGTGTTGAAATGTGGCAGATGTATGTAAGCAGATGCTGGGGCTTGAGTGAATGTGTGACATTCAGTGTGTATGATTTTTAAAAAAAGAAGAAGTAGTTATTGTGAAATCTTTTCTGTGAAGTGGCTGCAAAAAGCTTGCAAAGATTGTTGCTCTCAGTGTTAAATCCCGAAGAATTACAAACATATTGGGATAAAAAAAAAAACAATCATAAGCTGATGGTCTCGTCAGATTACGATCTTATTGAGTTTAATTAAAATACGCAGGTTCCACTCTATAAAGCGCATCTACTTCTTAAACGGCACTCTTTATTGTCTGAGGGAAGCATCAGATTGTGCTGTCAATCATTCACCGAGAACAGGTGTTTTTCAAACGTCGGCTATCTCACGTTACAAAGAAACTTTTCATTTCTTGATGTTTGAAGGAAAATTAATTGGGAAAATCACCCGCTTCTCTCTATTTTTCATGAAGTGAAAAGGTGTCAGAGGAGTTTCCATTCAGTTTGCAAAGGAGGTAAGAAGAGGGAGGATAGCACTTATTTTTCTTTTTAATTAGCTTCATCTGAGGAATTATCCAGCACTAATATAATGGCTCGATTCATCTCCCACACCATCTGGTGTGAGAGCGCTGTACCTCTGGAGCTGATTGCTTTCCCCTGGTGCTGTGTCGGGGTAATAGGCTGTTCAAAGGCTGCTCTGGGCTCGGACAGCTGAGCAGAGGTGGGGCAGGAGCAGCTGGCCTTGGCGCCATCACCTGCTGCCTGTCAGAAGGCTTTCGGATATGGTTCATCCATGGCCTCAGTGTATGTATCGACGTGTGCGTACGTGTGTTCCTGTGAGCGGCATACCTGAGAGTCAGACAGAGCGTGAATTCCATCCTCTTCCCGAAGACGACCAGAGAGAGAGAGAGAGAGAGAGAGACAGTTAGAGTGCACATCATTAGAACTCTGGTAAACATCTGGAAGAGGTGAGACAGGTGACGAATAAGCAGTAGTGTCTGCAGATGATACCAGCATTTCAGCACCTCATGTCAAATGACACGGCCAAGAAGACATATAATTTGCTGTATATAAATTGCTTTTTGGTAAACTGTTAGAAAGCCTGGCTCACTGTAACATTTCAGACATTTCAGCTATATCTCAAGTCGCGTGCCCTTTTTTTTTTAATCATGTCATTGTCACTCAAGTTTTAGTTCAAATACTATATTTATCACAATAGTGGGGGTTCATTTGACAGTTTGACAACATCTGGTTTGCTCTGCGTCCTCCAAGCCCATTCCACAGCGCCGTGCACCCACAGCATCTCTGCATCGCTGACACCTGTTGACTGTGACCTGTTTTTGGTCAACAAAATTGTGTTTAGAGGATGATACATTTCATTTACTGAGTAAATAATGGCATTGCTGCAGTTTTTAAAGTTGCATCTATTGATATATTTTTTTTAAATATTACCTTGTGTAACCCAAAGAGAATTATTATTGGACTCTGCCTTCCCTATAGTTCTAGCATCTAGCATTAGCATCTCCTTAGCATTTTTCAGCTCACTGATTCAGTTTTACAGCCTGCAACTTTACGGCTGATTCACTTGCGCTGCTCTCATCAATCCCGTTGTCAGCAGCGAGCAGATGTTTCTTTGGTGAAAGAGCTCTAACACACTCATTGTCAGCAACAAGCCCAGGAACAAACAGCAGACAAAGTTAGTGACAGTGTCGGGGTTCACGCATCACTGTTTCTGAATTCTGAAATCACACCACAGCTACCAATCAGTTGCATAAAATTGATTATTGCTACTTCTTTGACTTGGCAGAGTTACAGCCTTCTGCCAGTGCCGCATAGCAAGAAGACTCTGGGTTCAAAGCTGCAAGATATGCATGGTAGGCTCATTTGTGGCTGCAAACTGGCCATTGGTGTGAGCATGAACAAACAAGGTTGTTTGTTTCTTTGAGTTAGCCTTGTGATGGGGTTATTTGGGACAGGTTCCAGCACCACATGACTTCCCACAGAATAAATCGAGTATAGCTAATGATTGGGTGGATGTAATGTTCCCGCCGTGATGTTTTAGTGTGAAATGTGCTTTGAGCTGGTTTTTAACAGCTTTTTTGTTAATGGTTTTGGTTAGCAACTGCCTGATTAACATGGTGGAACAGTTACTTATTTCCTTTAGAGGCTGGTAGCGACCAAAACTGAGCAAAAAAATGGTATTTGACATTCATTAGGTGATTTTAAAAAAAAACTTGAAATGAATGCAATTGTTAATTCATGTATGCTGTCTGTATAAATAAGCAAAAGTATATTGAGACATGAAGATGCACCATATAAGGTGACAGACACATCATGATAATATATGGTGGATGAAAAAAATATATCACTGCCATCTTTGTTTTCGAACTTCCTTTAACATGCTGGTGTTTGGCCCTATTACAGGATGTTGGTAGTCTCTGACTGTGATAACTGCTGTAAGGTGTATTTTATCTATCAAAAGCTTCAACCTTGATCTTGTACACACTATTATGCAAAATATAGAAACGAAACACCTCAATAATTACAGAGGAGCACGTTAAGCAGGCAACAAGACAAATGTGTTGAGCTCTCCTGGTTAACGACAACAAATTTTGGAGGCATTTTTGGGACATTCAAGTCTCTACCTGCTGTGCCTCTTTCATTCCTCCACAGTCGTACAGCAGCAGCCCTGCTAAAAAATAAATAAATAAATAAATAAGACTGGATGGTTATGTATAAGCATTGCTTTAGGCTGGTCTTAATCAGGTACAACAAATACCTCGAATTGACAACTTGGAGAAAACATCTAATATGAATGAGGATGCACTGAGCAATATTAAGTGCAGGAATTGAGAGAGAGAGAGAGAGAGAGTGTGTGTGTGTGTGTGTGTGTGTCTCTGTGTGTGTGTGTGTGTGTGTGTGTGTGTGTGTGTGTGTGTGTGTGTGTGTGTGTGTGTGTGTGTGTGTGTGTGTGTGTGTCTGTGTGTGTGTGAAGGAGTGCGGGGTGTGGAGGGGTTTAGTGAGGGTATCTTATCTAACAGTTGAGCAGCTTTATGGCTTCTAATAGGCACCCTGTCGGATTGAATTGTAAATATGGAGCACCATTGTGCATTCAGAGGTGTGTACATCCCCTGCTTCATTTACCAGATGCTAAGTCATGACCAACCCGTTTATTACACCATGCAATCCACAATTAAAATGAAGAGAGGCTCACAAGAAAAACGCCATTTACCTTAGCCCACGCTGCACTTACACACCAGACACAAATTTCACTGTTACTTGAAAACTTCCCATGCATGGAGCACATTATCATTTGATTTCCATCCAGAGTTCTCAATTAAAATTATACAGAGGTTGCATTTCATTACCTGAGCTCGGGGCAATTTGCAGGCCATTAAGCTTCTACCTGTATCAGTGGAGATGTTTTTGAGGTGAACATCTGGGGTTGAGGAGGCAGAGCATGAAATGAAATGCCCCTGGCTCTCCGCTCTGCCTTTTGTCCAAAAAGGGCCAAGGGTATTAGAACGCCATGCATAGTAAAGAGCGTGTTTCTATGGGCTGCAACAAATTGGTCTGGGATCTGAATAGAAATAGAAAATCTACCTGGAATGTAGGAGTTTGTCATGTAGCTTCAAAAAAGCCACAGAAAAAAAGTATTTCAGTGTGTAATGTTGGATGAGGTTTTATTGCATCATACTGGTGCTGGGTATTATTATTAGTTGTAGTAGAATTAGTATTGTTATTATTATTATCATTATATTAGTATTATTATAAAGAGGCTCATCTCAGCATAACATACCTTGTTTCAGTGAACTTTTTTTTCTTGCTGTCTAAATCATGAAGACCTGTAAAAAGGCAAAGTGCTCCTTGCTGAATTCCCCATAAGGGATCAGGATTCTCTATAAAACTGTAATTGATTTCTGTGCCATGCAATAATAAAGACTTACCATGAAGAAAACTACTCTTATGAGACCTTTTAACAACCAGACCTCATTACACCTTCGATCTAGTGTTTCTCTCAAAACTGTGATTTAAAGTACAAACTGAAATTATGTTGCTTAATGATATAATATAATTTGGCTGTTAATGTAATAAAAACTGTGGCTTACAACAATTATTCTCTGCAATTCTGTGATCGAGGTCTGATGTGTGTTCCTCATGTGCTCAGTGTGAGATAAGACTGAAATATGCCCGCAGACTGCAGTGGTAGATAAAAATAATTACAATGGATTTTTCATTTCAAGTCATTTAAATACCACACATGTACATCCAACAAACTTCTTGGACTAAAATGCTTTTCTATTCTCTCACCAAATGTTTAGAAAAATTAATTAACCTAATGTGAATGTTTGGCACAATTTCAACAAAGCAGAATTCAGATTTTTGAAGTTTTTTTTTTTTTTTTTAATCAGTTACCCTTTATCAAGTGTCTCAAGGTTAGCATTTGTACAAAAAAGCAGACTTTCCAGCAATGTTGTATTAATATACCGACTGTTTTCTTTATGTAACAAGCAATATCTATGCAAAGAGCTGTTTTATCGAGTGTTACTGTGCTTGCTATAGAGCGCCACCCTTTAATCTTCTGCAGTTGAAAGAAAAGAAAAGAATAAAAAGCCAGTCTAATATCTTTCATGAAAAAATTGTAGTGAAATGATCAAAACCCACAGCAAAACCCACTCTTAGTACAGGGCAGCTTTGGTGTGTCTCTTTTCACACTGTTGTGAATAATAACATTTCTTTGTTGGGGATTATAGGTCCTTGCTACAGGGTATTCCAAATAATTTTGCTTGTGACAGCCTGAAATGGCTTTCAGTTTGTCACATAACTGCAGAGTTGCTGTCTAAGTCATGCAGTGAACATCACTTTCCTTAACACTGTGAAGCGGCTGCGTTAAGAGAGCCCCAACACAAACTAGCTTTTCATTTCTGTTATCGTACTCCAACAGTATGGGGATCTCACTGGAGATTTGTGTGGTACAAGTTGTATTCTAGATGATATGCAGTAATCAGGCCCTTTGAGTCTCCTACTGTCTCTCTCCTTCTCCCTCTCTAGTCTGTCTTTCCCTCTTTCTCCTGCCCTCGCTAAAGCTGGTGAGCACTCTGGTTGTGCAGTGTTTTAGCATTACATCATTCCACATGGCACACTATTAAGCTTTTGGGAACTGGGAAGACAGCCCGGGCCTTCAGATTTGTCATAGCATTGAGCTCCATTGTTGCACCGAACAGATGAATCGCACGCTGACCAAGCCGGCGTTAAGCTAGAGGAAATAATTAATGCACAGTCCTCTTTGTTTTCCTCAAACACAGCGCACGGACAAGTGACACTGTGACTAGTAGTCAGATTTTGTCCCTTTTGTGTCAACATTGGGGATATTTATTCTGCATGGGGCATGGCCTCCTTCCGTCTATCCCTCTATCTGCCCATGTAATATTCCATCCAGGTACGATGTCATGGCGACACTTAGTTATGCAGTGGAATTTATTGTCTGCACTGCGGCAGATTACCATTGCTTAACATGCCGCACAGGAGACTTAAAGAGGCAGCACCTTTTGCAGTGTTGCATCCTGCTGGCAACTGTTGAAATGCCTGAGGCATGCTGGGATGCCTGGTTTCCTATGCTCTGAAGGACATAAGACATACAGTACAATGCAATAGAAGAGAAGGTAGATACTAAACATATTAAAATGGTGACACTGGAAATTTTCATTGGCATGAATTCATATTTTTAATTGTGTTTGTTATTTAAAATTAGTTTTTAGCTTTTATAAGACTCTTGTGGTGATATCTTATACACACTGACAAATTATCCAGACTCTGCTTTGCCATTTTGCTGAAAGTCTGGCAAATGCATTGACTATTGAGGGTATAATTATTAAAAGCCAGCTCACACACACTACAGTTTTTGAGAAATTTCTCTTTTCACACTTTCTTTCGCTAAAATATCTTATGCTCAGGGGCAATCAGGGGAAACATTCAGTTATGTAATGATCAGGTGTAAAAATCCACTATTTACAAGGTCAATATATTGCAATAAATTCATCCAAAGTAACCTTCAAAGCTGGTAACTAAATATATTTTAGTATTCCTTTCAACTCCATCCTGTAACAAAATACAGATTCAGCCTAAATAATTTACCGCCTCTGCATGTCAAACAGGGGTATCAGGAATGAGCCTCGGGATGAAAATGAAGGGAAAGTTTCTTACCAAGCTAAAGGCTATGTAACAAAAGACTACTCTGAGTACAAGAGATTTTCCTGTAAAAAATGTCTAGTAAGATGAGCATTAATCTTTTGAAGTTGTTATCTGCATACATATGCTATCAGATTCAGACACCAGGCTATAGGAGGATAAGGAAGGTTCACCTTTTGTCCACCGTGGGCAATCCTCCTGGCAATATGGCTGCTGTGTGGGTTTTGCCAGTGTGGTGCTGACTGCCTGGGGTTAAGCAAGAAACAAAATGTTCTAAAAATTGATTATATCAACTCTGGTATATATCTCTGTTCAGATCCCATCTGTAAGTAGTTATAGACTATCGCCTACAGCTAAAACAGTAGCAGAAGTGCTCAATTTTGCAATATACACTATATTGCCAAAAGTATTCGCTCACCTGCCTTGACTCGCATATGAACGTAAGTGACATCCCATTCCTGATCCATAGGGTTCAATATGACGTTCGGTCCACCCTTTGCAGCTAGAACAGCTTCAACTCTTCTGGGAAGGCTGTCCACAAGGTTTAGGAGTGTGTTTATGGAAATTTTTGACCATTCTTCCAGAAGCACATTTGTGAGGTCACACACTGATGTTGGACCAGAAGGCCTGGCTCTCAGTCTCCGCTCTAATTCATCCCAAAGGTGTTCTATCGTGTTTAGGTCAGGACTCTGTGCAGGCCAGTCAAGTTCATCCACACCAGACTCTGTCATCCATGTCTTTATGGACCTTGCTTTGTGCACTGGTGCACAGTCATGTTGGAAGAGGAAGGGGTCAGCTCCAAACTGTTCCCACAAAGTTGGGAGCATGGAATTGTCCAAAATGTCTTGGTATGCTGAAGCATTCAGAGTTCCTTTCACTGGAACTAAGGGGCCAAGCCGAGCTCCTGAAAAACAACCCCACACCATAATCCCCCCTCCACCAAACTTTACACTTGGCACAATGCAGTCCGGCAAGTATTATTCTCCTGGCAACCGCCAAACCCAGACTGGTCCATCAGATTGCCAGATGGAGAAGCACGATTGGTCACTCCAGAGAACACGTCTCCACTGCTCTAGAGTCCAGTGGCAGCGTGCTTTACACCACTGCATCCGACGCTTTGCATTGCACTTGGTGATGTATGGCTTGGATGCAGCTGCTCGGCCATGGAAACCCATTCCATGAAGCTATCTGCTGAAGCACTGTTCTTGAGCTAATCTGAAGGCCACATGAAGTTTGAAGGTCTGTAGCGACTGACTCTGCAGAAAGTTGGTGACCTCTTGGCACTATGCACCTCAGCATCCGCTGACCCCGCTCCGTCAGTTTACGTGATCTACCACTTGGTGGCTGAGTTGCTGTCGTTCCCACACACTTCCACTTTCTTATAATACAGCTGACAGTTGACTGTGGAATATTTAGGAGCGAGGAAATGTCACGACTGGATTTGTTGCACAGGTGGCATCCTATCACAGTTCCACGCTGGAATTCACTGAGCTCCTGAGAGCAACCCATTCTTTCACAAATGTTTGTAAAAGCAGTCTGCATGCCTAGGTGCTTGATTTTATACACCTGTGGCCATGGAAGTGATTGGAACACCTGATTCTGATTATTTGGATGGGTGAACAAATACTTTTGGCAATATAGTGTAGCTTCAATATACTCACACATTAGAGCTTACATTTTCTTGTCACAAGGACATCATTTTTTCCCCCTCCATACCAATGAAAAATGTTGTGTATGTATTGTCTTCAGTGACTTCAAGTAAGTTTGTGTACCTCTATGTGATTCTGAATCAGGAGCATTATGCTGAGTTTTCATAATTACAATAATCAGTTGTTATATCATGTAAATGAATTTTCTTTTTGTTACTCCCTCATGGCTGGCAGGACTTTCCTAGCAAACTGCTGCACAAGAAATCATAAAGTTTACTTTTTATGGATTTTTTGTATGTGAAGAAGAAGAGGATAGTGCAACACAAAAGCAGTTTTGGCCATTAAGGCAGAAAGAGAAGAAAATAGCACCAGCTTTTAACCTTAACTTTTACACTGTTTCATTCACAGAGAAACAGCTCAGGGAAAAATTGCACAAAAAGACAAAAGGGTGGTAACAAAGGAGCCCGTCTCCCAAAAAGTACATTTCTGTACAAGGGAACTGCATTCTCAATTACATTTCGAGGTAAATGTGCTTTCTCCTGGATCGTATTTGTTTGTGACGCATCAGAAATTCATTTCTTACAGCATATCTTGCCATTCTATATTGCTGCACCTTATTGTCATATATGTAATGGGGCAGGATTCATCACACTAGTAACTCATAAAATGGAGGAAAAGCTTCAAATGTCTTTATTTTTTTTTAAATGCCAAATATGATATTTCACACATGCAGACAAGTATGTTTGTACCTAAACCTTACCAAGCTTCTAACATGTAGTTAACCATGTGAAAGCGTCAGCTAAAGAGCTAGCTACCTACCAAAATAATAATCCAAAAATTAATCTTTGACATTATCGCACATAGGTGTATTATCACAGGTGTTATTTCTTTATTTTATTAATATTGTTTGGTGGCTGTGACAGGAAATGTCATCAAACTCCTGCTAGTTTGGATCCCACTATAAGATGCTAATAGATGGAGCAACATTAGTGAATCATAGTATGGACTCACAACATCCTGTCCATCTAAAATGTTCTTATTATCACTGCACCAAAAGCAAATCCCTCCCACAAGAATGGCTCAGGGTTCCTTGGTTGGGTGTATTTCCTTTAACAAAGCTGTTTAATCGTGTTTACATTGAATAAACTTGCTTCTGCGTGGGTTTGATCTTACGGATTTGTTGTCGTGACAACCAATCCAACAATTGTTTCAAAGAGACAAAAAATCTAAGATCATGCCAAATCGTCAACAAATATTATCTAGCTAAAACCTTAATCCACATACGGAGAAGGACCCTGGGGTGCAAACCTGACCAAACAGCGAGTCCAAACAAGAGTAAGCAGGTCCCACAGTCCCCTGGGTGAAGGCCTGCTTTCAACTAATACCACCACCACCATTCCATCATCCCAACACCTACTCCGTGCCTCGTCTCAAGTGGAAACGTTTACTATTAGGTCATGCTGCTACCTTACTGTGACAAAATGAGTCTCTTTCAAACTGTAACTGAGTTTAGCTGTATGGGAATTTATTATTTGAGAGACAGGGTTGGAACAAAGATGATGGCAGAAAAAAAATATTAACTTGTTGGGAATGTTATGATCTAAGATGTATTGATCGATTATGCCTCACCATACATGACATAAAGCTGATTGTCCCTATGATATTTATTTACTAAAATATTTCACTTGTGGTTGTAAAAACTAAAGCAGCAAAGATGATAACATTAGGCTCACAAAGTATTGTTTTCTTGAGACTATAATCAACATTAATGTTTACCATTTTAGCATCACTGTTTGTTGGACTTGTTGGGGTGCTCAGAAGTCTATTATTTATCAGAAACTCTATATAATGATCATTATTCCAATTCTTTTCTGTTTTTTGGTTGAGGGTATCTGTTTAATCTAAAAGATTGCTGCACATTTCACAACAGGTCTAATGGTGCTTCAAGTGAAGTCATGATAAGAAGATGCATTTCCAACCACTGTCTGATCAATCCCCTTATATGTCACTAATTGAAAAAGTACTAGTTTTCTAATTACTCCACAGCAAAAGTAATTAGTTGCATTACTCCTTAATTCACTTTTGCCACTCAGCTAAGCTCTGCTGAAGGTGATTTATAGAGCTCCAAAGGCTCCATTCAAGAAAAAGCGAAAATGTGAAATTCTGGTATTTTCTGCCCATCGAAGGCCAGCTGAATAGCACTCTGGAAAACGTCCCTTACAGTGAAGCTATTAACTATAAATAAAACCCAGGTGACCCCTAAATCTAGGCTGACTAGCTGCTAAAGTTAGAGCCAAGTAAAAATAACATGTAACACTAATTAAGACCATTTTGGGGTTTCAAATCTGGGAGTGACTTTATTTTTCTTTTGATCAAGAATAACTGCCTCCCTTCATCTTCACCCTTTGTTCCATGTTACAAAATCCCAAACAAATGCAGGACTCCATAAAATGTCTCAGCTTTGCATATAAACTCAAATCCCCATTATTATTTGAGACCAGCACACATTTTAAATGCATCCAGGAGTTTATATTGCATGCAAGTAGGTCTGAATTTATCTAGTCTCCTAATTGTTTGTATTTTTCACATTATATTAAATGCACTGCACAATGGCCAGTGAAGCCACAGTTAGATAGAAAAGGCTGTTAAGTTCACCAGTAATTAACATCATCCAGCTAATAATGTCAGAATTAACTGATCAGAATGTGAAACCAAACATTCCATTTAATAGTAGGAGACGTACCCAGCTTGGTGTGTCCTGGAGATTTCCTCTGTATTGTGTTGGATATGCAAGTTTTCTGCACACTCGTCCTTTCTGTGTCTGCACAGAAGCTTCACTAAGTTACCGTACGTAATAATTTCAACCTGTATCCTTCACCTTCGCCATTGCTACACAAACCTGACCCAGAGTGTGCTGGGAAGTGGACATTTGTTGGCTCTTCATCTATTCCAAGGCCTTCCATTATGGCTCAGGATGACAGATGAAGATACGCCAGTGTTCTCCCACAGGCTGTAAAGCATGAGGTCTAACCTTCCTTACAGCAGAAGTAATGGTCCACACCTTTAATTGTCGTGGGCTGTTCATCTTCACTAACAATAGCAGTAAGCAATGGGTCTGGGAAAGAAAGGCAGTCGTGTCTGACAAAGGAAGTGATTTAGTTCTGGAGGCAATTCGTAAGCGGTCGTTGCACGGGCAGCAGTAATGTGCCGAGAGAAAGATCATATAGGGTAAGAGGCGTAGCAGACACAATAGCGGCACACAAGCAGCGCTAGATGTTTTTTCCTCCCGTTGCAAGGATTTATCAGAAAAAAAGAAGCAGTAAAATCGTATGTTGTATGTGTCCTTCAACAAGCTAGAGCCTGTGTTATTGAAGTGGACATGATGTTCTCTGAATAATGGATGCTGCAAAGACTGAGGAAGTGAGTTGGACAGAGCAAGTTTGTTGTCACATCTGTATCTGTCAGAAAACAAACAACACATCTCATTTAAAGAATTGGGCTGCTTCGGTATGTGATCTTTTTCAGGTCTTGATGTTTCCTCATTTTTCTATTTGATGTCAAAACACCATTTGATGCTCAACTTTCAAAAGTCCGCTTTCAGTTTTGTATTTCTTTATTCAACACAGACTTCCAAAGAGACAAAACTGCTGTGAAAAAAATGTGCAATTGATGAGTTTGCTGTCTGAATTAGACACACAAAACAAGTAACAGACAAGTGTAGTTACCAAATTAAAGCATGTTTCCTGGGAAAGTCGGGGCCCAATAAAATGATAGATTGCATGTTGTATGCAAAGGGATGCTGTACACTCACAAATATAGCGTAATTGCATTCATTCCTGTGAGAAGTCCACAAATGTTGAATCTAGATACTCAGGCGTATTGGCAGCAAGCTGCTAGACGGCAGATGACTAGCTTCAAACGAGTAGCGAGGGGGAGGGATGTAAAATCTTGACAAACAGTGAGAGCCAGCGTCCACATCATCTCTCGCCCCTGACAGGCTTCCCCATGCATGAATTCAAAGCTGGTAAAACCATGGCTGGATTCATTTTGATCTGACATCCATCATGTAGATCAGTGTTGTGGTTTCACTGTACTGTGTCCACGATAAGATGTTTTGGCAATCGGCCCATGACATCTGTTAGAGCCAGTCAAGAGAATCAGGGACCAATTTGGCATTTGTGTCACAAGTTATTGTTCCCTTTTGGCTCTGAACACTATTCAGTCATTATAGAATAGTCACACAAGCTTCAGAATGATGCCTTCGAGTGAATGCCTTCTTTAAAAATATTTTTTCAAATTAATAAAATTAATGAAAAATATGTATTTATTTGTGTATGTGAAGCTTATTATTCTGATTTTCCAGGTTTTTCATATCTGTACTGTACTTTTTGTTTTTAAAAAATGGAACAGCAGAGGGTCTTTTTTTTCTCTTTTATTCTCATTCCATTTGTTATAACCGGTACAGTCTTTGCAGCCAGCTGCCTGGGGGTAAACGTGTTGTGTGTGTGAGAGTTAAAAACCATTATGGGATAAACTACATGATATGCTGCAATATTAATGGTGATGCAGACTAGACGCATGTCTAAGAGACTGATTACAGCCATGAAAACAAGCCCTGCTCGGACTCATCCAATCAGAAGTAAGTCTGTGTTCTCCTATTACTGACAGAAATATTTGACCATGCAGCGAGTTCGCTAATAGCAGCGTCAGACATCCTCGGAATATCAGCCTCAGAGCTGAGTTATAGGGCTACAGCTGAACAGTAGCAGCTTGTATGGCTGAAGCATGGCAGCATGTGTGTGGAAGGCGTTAGGCAGATGGGATGTGTCTGATATCTCTCACTCAACATAATGAGACAGGAATGCGCTTCACCAATCTTAGGGCCTGACTGATGGCAAGAGACACAGTGCCCACTCATACGGGAGGGATCTTTCCCCTCTTCAAAGATAATGAGATGACAATGTATTCAACTATCATTAGATAGAGACAGGGTTTGGGGGGGAGGATAGAGGGAGAAACATTTTACAGCACTTGTCTGCTGCCTTTGATCAGAAGGGAGAAGCAACTGTCATTCTTTGTATCAGTGCTGGACTCATGAAAGCTCAGCTAACTACTTTATCACTTCCAGTGTCACTAGAAGGCTATGCAGCGGTTTGTGGTGTACTTCCTCGAGCAGGAGATTCTCCAGGCTCGCTGGAATTTTTAGTCGAACGGGAACACACACCTCATCGGTTAGATATTGTCCTGCTGCATGTGTGTTATGTTAAATATGTCGTCTCTCTCTCTGAATTCAGTCGCTTGACAAAAAATTGTTGCAGTGCAAAATCAATTTGTCATCACCTGGGAAGAGAAGACACAACATTTTGCCTGGCGTGGCACTCCATTGCAACATGTCAAAAATGCCATGTTAACAGGCTTATTTAAGCAGGCTTGACGAGACAGTCTTATTCTAAGTTGACAGTTTGTTGTGGCACTTGTAGGATCCATCTTGTCTTTAGTCCCTGTGGTGAAGATCTCTCGCTTGTTTTTTTTCTTTCTTTTTTTATTCACAGTCTTTCACAGAACACTGTGTTTTGACATATAAACCATCCAAGTCCTTTTTTTCCAGGCATTCTTCATTTAGCATTAGGCCAACTGCAGTGAAGTTCTGAAACTGTGTTTTGACAGCAAACAATTATGCAGTGTTATCATTTAACTGGCACAAGAAATGCGCTTTGATGAAGTCCAAAATTCGCTGCCTGTAACATGTTATTTTTGTATGGCAATGCTTTGTAATTTATGAAAATGTTAATTTCTCCTAAAATCAAATATATTATTAAAACATAAGAAAGCAACTTTTTTCTTACATGAGTCTTCACAGCCAAAGATCAATATGGTACAACATTTGCAACTCCCGCTGTGTTGTTGCATCTTTCTCCCATCACTTTCTATCTCTGTTCACTGTCACAAAAAGAATAAAATACGAGGGAAAGCTGCTTCTTTACTCCTAAAAGAAAACACAAAAAAAGAGACTAGGGGCAGAGCTTAAAAAAATAGAACAGTCTGTCAAGCTTTGTCTCACAATCATGAGACATTGTTCAAACTTTGGCAATGCCAAAATCCCTTTAAAACCTGACAAATCATCTCTCAAGTCAGAACTCATCGTGTTCGTGGGCTTTAAGCTTCCTTTAAAACTCAGCAAGATGCTCAATTGAAAGTAAGAGAATGAGACGCCTTAACATCTAATTTCCCAACATTTCATCATCATGTCTCAATAATTATGCAGGGTTATTAGCTCAAGTATTTGTCCTTGGCATTCTTAATGCCGGTTGACATTTATTATGAACAGTAATGGTACTGGAGATTCTGATTTGCTGTTCAGGGTGGTGAGTACATCCTCTGCAGTGCAACAGCACCCTCTCTTGATAATTTATGATACGATTACATCACCATGCGGGAGCTTACAGTACAAGTCTGGGGTGATGGTAAAATAATATTAGAAGTCAAACTGCTAAGATGAACTGAGTTAAACACTCAGTAACAAAGCCTGAAGGTCTGGATGCATATTTAGATACTGTGTTTAGATATTTTTATTACAAAGTACATAGTAAGAAAGCAATACCCATTCCTATTTTCTGAATCATCTTCTTCTGCACTAAATACCCACAATCCATTTCTAGTACTCTAAAAGCTTAAAACTTATTCTTTAAGTCATGTCGTAATGTTCCTGGATTAAAAAGAGGAACATCATTTCACTCTTATTCAATCAGCATGGTTTCATTTCAGAGTTAAAAATGAAAAAACACACCACGTGTCCCCCATTCTCTATATTGTAGCTAAATGTCATTAATTAATCAATTACTCTTGCTTTGGGGATGACGCATGTTTTAATATGTACATTTCCCACATTTTATAAAAGAATAAACTGTTATGTAATCGTTTATTTGGATTAGAATTAGTGCGATGATCATCTCAATACATCACCGATGGTGACTCAGATGTATAATGAGGAAGTATTATTAAGCCAACATGCTGAGTTCAGAAAATTAAATTTAGAGAGGAACTGAGATTCTTCTTTCACAATGTTTTATTCCTCATAATTTAGGTCATAAATACCTATACAGTTAAATAATAAGGATACCAGAGATTAGGGTTTCTACATCAGTGCTTTTCCACTTTAGCTAAAACAGCTATGAATTAAATCAGTGCTGTTCTGCATCACTTCTAAATTATCAGTAAATTCTATTTGTCTGAATCCAGGCAGAACACGGTAAAAGTCAAAGTACTCAGTCCATGTAATGTTTTATGTATCTTCTCTTGTTCAGTAAAGTGTTTCAGCACAAGATAAAGGACATTTTAAAGCAGAATAATACTTGGAAACATGACACATTTTGATTTGAATCATAGTCTCATCATGTGGATACGCTCAGTGTGTGTACACTGACTTTGTGTTTTTAACTGTAACCTATGATTAGACTGACTTGAAAGAGTAGTTTAGTCTAACATATGTGAAATTTCAAATTGAGCAATGCTGAGCAAAACCACATTAGATGAGTATAACTGAAAGGAGCAGAAAAGAGGAATCTTGTATATTTATATTATTGTAACTCTAACTTATCACAATCATTACAGGGTCAAATTGAATAAAGCTATTTTCATCATGGGCCTCATATTTCTACACCCATTAGTCTATGCTTCTCAAATTATCTGTACAGAGATTTAGGGAGATAAATTCTACATGTTGGAGCTTTCAGTAATATTATACTCTGAAGAGGTGAGCTTAGGTAAAAGCTATTATCCTTTTATTGATTTCCCTTATGAGATCTGACAGGAGAAGATGCAGATAAACAGAAATAGAAAGCCAGAGAAGGAGATGAATCTTTACATCAAGTGAGATATGGGATGTAGAAAATGGCTTGCTCTCTATTATATTGTGTATTTTCGAAACATCTGTAGGCTTCTGAATTAAACCAGTACCTCTGAACACATAAGCCAATATTTTGCATGCAAAAAATGATCAAAATCTACACCAAACAAGTCGGAGGAGGGAGGAATGGAGGGACTATTTGGAGGGTAAACAAGGAAAAAAAACAAAGGCAAGCAAAAGCAGTTGGTCGTCAGTCTGTTGGTGGGAGACTGGAGAAACAGTCAACAAACATGCTTGGTTGATTTAGGGAGTGTGGTACTGAAATGAGAACAAAACTAAGGTTAATTCTGACATCAAAGTAGCGCCAGAGTCTGTTTAGTCAAAGAATCAGTTTTGTTTACTTAAAGCAGAACAACAAGAGGAATCAAACTCTGCCCACTGTGGGGCCACAGAACAAAACATGGATTTGAACATGCAGAGAAGACTGGAGTCATTTTATTTATAGGTTTGCATGCTGTACAAAATTATGATAAAAACATTAAAAGTAGCATTTGGCCCCAAAAACATGTCTTAATTACAGTTACAAATTGCTTTTTGTTGTGAACAAGTTGGCAATGAAAAATGTTAAACAATAGATTCAGATAGGAGATTTGGATGCAGCTGGTTTCACGTAGTTTGTTGTTGCATGAGGGTTAATTAAAAGGTTGCGCTGCATGATCTACATGACCAAGAAGGCAATATATATATATATATATATATATATATATATATATATATATATATATATATATATATATATATATATATATATATATATATATATATATATATATATATATATATATATATATATATATATATATATATACACTAAAAAATACAGAAGAGATAGTGATCTTTATATATAATACTGTAGAAATCAAATGAAACATTCACTCAGCTAGCATGCCTAGAAATACAAATGAATAATAGTTACTGTACTCACCAGCAGACACTGGTTTAGGCATGATTCTAGTAACACAAACGTAGTTTCAGAAAGTTCACAAAAGTCTGTACAGCAATGTGAAATATCAATATGATATATTTTCTGTAATTCACAAACTTGTAAACTTTATATTATGTATAACAAGACATCTAAGACAAGCAAATGACTTTGGTGTTCTGTAGCTACAAGCTAGAAAAAACAAAATCAAGAAAATGTTCAAATATATTATTCAGATTAAAGTTTGACTCCATTTCCAAACTTCAAATCAAACTCATCACACTCAGTGTTCACAGTAGTTTTCTTCACTAAAGAGTAAGAATCTGCTCAGAAAACCCATTAAGGAATGACACTGGTATGTATTCATGTCTGTTTATTATGACAGTGTTTATTATATGGGCTATAAAGGGACATATAAACCCAAAAATATACTGTGTGAGATGGTACTGATAAGAAATGTTTGTGTATAAATGTAAACTAACTCGGAGGTCGGCTTTTTTATTTAAAATGCTTTACGTTTACATATAATCTTGCAGACATTCAAACAACTTTTCAGAAAACTACTATAACAAACCAGTACAACAAAGGCTCAGCACTGATTTGCTACAGCTTTGCCAAGTCTATGAAAATTCTTGATCGGTTAAGAATGTTGAGAATGTGCGGTGCATTCCAGTTTCTGAACAAGTCCTCCCCAGTGGGCAGACATGTCCACTAATGATAGAAACAATGGTTTATGGGCAAGGCTCTGTCTGTGTTTCCCTCTGAAAAATCTGGAGAGCTGAGTTAAAGGGAAAAAAAAAAAACACGACTCTCAGTGGATGTGTCCTTGATCTGTTGTTTTGTTTGTCCACTCTTCTTCGTTGCTCTCTCATTTGTTTCCCATGCTGTTGTGAGACAAAATGCTCAAGGCAATTTCACCACCACCACGCAGGCGCCTGCCCTGCCAATGTTGAGAGGGACCTCCTACAGGAAGACAGAGAGGTTAACATGCAGCCTCTCATCCGAGGCCGCCTTCAAAAAGTCCCATTTTACTTCATGCGGATAAGAGGGTTATAGTACCAGGATTGAAAAAACAACAATTTTGAAATAGAAAAACAACCATGAAATATTGAGAGGTTTCGGTGACTTTATCTCCTGAAGTAATGTTATGTGTCACTAGTTTTGGCAAAACAAGCTACAATACTATTAAATTATAGTTTTAAATGTCAAAATTTCCTCAAAACAGAATTGGCATTGTAGCATATTTTTTATATCCAAAAATAATAAGAATATAATGTGTAAGCACGCTTTTAAAACTGCAAAAAATTGTTTAAGTTGTGGTAAATACCTCGGTCCACTCATTGTTCAGTGCATCGTAGGACTCGACAGTGCTCAGATATGATTGGCCGTCATATCCACCCACTGCATAAAGCCTGTCACCCAGCAAGCAAACACCCACGGCATCCCGGGGAACGCTGAGGGAGGACACCGTGGTCCACGTGTCCGTCTTTGGATCATACCTGCAGTCGCAACATTTCGTCAAACAACTTTTGTAATGATTATAATTGGTAATAATAATAATAGTAATAATAAAAATACATTTTATTCATAGGCTCCTTTCAAAACACCCAAGGACATTGTACAAAGTTGAAACACATTAACAATATAAGACTGAAAGATGTAAAAATTTTAAAAGAAGAAAATGTAACAATTTTAGAACAGAAGAAACAATTGTAGAGGAATGGAAGTCAGAGATTTGAAAATGTCCAGTGTGTCAATGTTTTGAATATCAGGTGGGAGAGAGTTCCAGAGTGGCGAGGTGAAACAAGATTTTCTGAAAAAATTCATTCATCTAATCAGCCAAAATCTCAAGAGGAAAGCAGCATCCCATCTCCACTAATTGGACCATCCTCATGTTTGCCCTCTTTAATCACAGATGTCTCAGTGGTCACTGGTGAACTCTTTTAAGTGCAGACAGAGAACCAAATTGAAACATAAAAGCAAAATGCAAAAAGAACAGCAGCTGAGGAATGCTGAGTCCAGAGAGAGCTGGTCTCATCAGTAGAGGCCGAATTTGCAGGACAAAGTTTTTTTCATCATAGAGACCTTATTGAAAGTTAAGACACATTATATCTTATGTACTTCATGATGTCTGAGTAAAAAGTGACCCACATGTTAAAAAATACAGTCTTGTATTGATGGCATAAGGGTTAAAGCTTTAAAAAGAAGTTAAAATGTTTTTTTAAGGAAAAATAATGTTTGGAAAGTTTGGGAAATATACAGATATTCAAGGAAAACATCAAAACAACAGGAACAATATCCCTATTGCAACCCTACATTTATTTAGATTCATCCATCCAGCACTTGACGTTCACATCCAGCAGGACTGTTGTGGCCACCAGATGGTGCCAGATATTATAAAATAAAACCTGGTGTTGTAACCATGATCTCTTGTGGTGTAACAGACAGTTCTCAAAATGCAGGAACAGGGTGGAGATCGAGAGGAGCTCCACTCCCTTTTGTTCTTCTGAGAAAATCAACAGGCTTTGGCGCCCCTATTACCGAGTTCCAGTAGCAGAAATCCAAGCACAACATTGTGTGTTTTAACCAGAGGATAAGCATTTACTGACCTCTCAACACAATCGGAGAGTCTGGAACAGTGGTTGGAGGCAGGGGCATCGTGTCCGCCCACAGCATACAGGAAGTTGTTATACGTCGCTACTCCCACTCCTCCTCGCCTCTTGGCCATGGGGGCACACATGCTCCACTTGTTGGTGTGCGGATCAAAGCACTCCATCGACCTCAGACAAGAGCTGCCATCTCTGCCACCGACAGCAAACAGTCTGAGGAGTGAAACAGAATGGTTCAAATTCTGAAATACCTGGCTTGTACATAACACGGTGGATCTGGCACAAGTAACTCAAAAATAGTGATGGAGCAGTAATAATGTGACAGACTGGAGAAGATACAGCAGAAAGCAGTGGGTAGCATTTTTCAAAGACCCCTCCTTGAAATATGTTCTCTTCCAGAAAAATCATATCATTGATTTAAGAGCTTGTAGCTCACAGGCCCAACATCAAGAAAATAGAGGATAGAGAAGCAGTTTCCTTGTTGTCTATTTCTGACCTAGCTGCAAATATAACTCTGCATCGACGTGACACTGAATACTGAATGTAGCTGAGCGGCATCCTCTTTTCTGCTTCTGCACACAAACACATTCAAATTAGGGCAGAGAGCCAGTCTGTTCTTTGCTTAATTTATTTCTAAACAGTGTCGTACGGCTTTTAATACATACAAATGCATAAAGTGCTGTGCTTTTATCGTGTCTAGATTACACTGTATAAATTACCACACTAATCGCAACAGCCTTTGCTCTGAGCTGCAGACTGTTGCACAGCCACGTTGTAGTTTATCTCACACACACCACAAAGGCGCAGAAGAAGTATAATGTTGTCAGTCTAATAATGCACCATTACTGCGCTTCAGCTTCTCTTGGACCAGTGAACTGTGAGTTACACAACCATGTTTGTTATTTTGCAGCCAATTCCAAATTATGCATGAGGTTACTGCTAACTGTTTTTCCAAACCATTTTGTGCTGTAGGGTTCTTGTCATTTTAACTTATTTTAGTACAGTGTGCACATTAACTTGCAAAATACTGAATATTGTAGATAAACATTTCTGCCCTTCTTCCAGTTGAAGTCAGAATATTACTTTAGACTAAAAAAAAATATTTGGCAACAGCGATAGAGAATATAGAGATGTTACGTGTCTAGCGAGGCAATAAACAAGTTGATTTTGTCATAAAACTGGTTAAGACAAGCAAGAAGTTGCAAGACCAAGCAAAGAACAACAAAGAAGACACATTTATAACAGACGGAGCGCTTTCAAAAGCTCGCACTAACAGAGGCATTTCTTTTTCTTAGTGTAAATTGTACTTGTCTGCCTCGTTCTTTATTGTGACTTTATGGATGCGACTACCTTCAAATTCTGGCACATATTTCAAAGCAGCAGACAGGCAACAACGTACTTTGCCGTAGGGTATACGGTGGCGTATTTTATCAAGTAGATATGTTGGGATGGAGGTTCAATAAACATAGGACGGATCAACTTACTTTCCATTGAGGGCTGTGACTCCCATGGTGCTCCGTGGTGTTGACATGCTGGCCACATAGTTCCACTGTCTGGCCTGTGGGTCCCAGCGCTCCACTGTGTTGAGATAACTCCAGCCATCATGGCCTCCCACTGCATACATGGGGCCCTCCAGCACAGCAATACCTACACAAATGGAAAAAAGTGATGGATGCCTCACAGAACAAATGATTTGGTCAAACAAAAGAAGAGATTGCGCCCTGTGTGTACTTCTGTTTCACTTTGGCATCTTAATATGTGTATTTGTAAATAGAAAAGCAACACATTACAAAAGCTGTAGTAGTTTCTACTACTATAAATACTTTATGAATCATGAAAGGCACATTTTAAATCAAGTATGTCGATTTTGTGGGATTGTGTAATACCTATATATAGTAGAAGCACACAGTCGATGTCATAACACCTGCGAATATCAACTTACACTATACTCAATTCTGTATTTCACTGAAGCTAAATGAAACAAAGCTTATTTTCTTGCTCAGATTTGGTATGAAAGTGTATGTTTTATCATATGGTAAACTAGATGTTACTGAATCGTAAGTCAAAAAAGCTAAATGATTTCCAAATGATACTATTTCTTCTTTCCACAGTTCCTGGAGAGAGCTGAGGCAAAGGTACATTTCTCATTTTAGAACTGAACAGAGTGAGTCATCCAGCTGCCCAAATCTATTCAGAAAACAGGAAGACTGGAAAACTACATTGTTATTCCTCATTCCCAAGTCACACAGGAAAGCAGTTTTCACCAGCAACAATGGCAAGAGGATGTTTAAACACAATGGGTTTTCATATTACAACCTCGTTTCCTTTGGTGAGAGTTCAATTTTTTCGAGGGAACATGAGGGCAAGACCGCATTCAGAGAACTTTGAATGACATAAACACCATCAGGCTGAAGCTATCCTTGTACTGAAGCCCTTTTTGTCACTTACTGGTGGTTTGGGAATTAAAAAAAAGGCCTACTTTTTTTTCCTTTTCTTTACCCCTAATGCACACAGCAGGAAACGGCCACGCAGGGATGTTGGCAGACTCTAACTTCAAACATATCCAGATTAAAAATATGCACATGATAAGCAAAGCAGCAAGAGATATTTTGCTACAGGAAAGATCAAACACAACACCGATAATCTGTACAGTGGGATCTCCTGGGCTCGCTGATACCTCCGACCACACTGGGTGAGAGAGCTGAATGCTTTGACAAGATCCCCCTGTACTGTTACCCAGACCTGTTTCAACTGTAAATCAAAACGCTTCTGATATGAGATTTATTGGGCAGGGAAGGCTAAGGAAGAGCAGGACCAGCACAGCTTGCCAGGCTTTGATAGGGGAATGGGAAAATATCAAAGGTCTATGTCAAAGAACTTTTTTTTTTTTTTTAAAAAACATACCAGTCGTGACCCTCTGAGCATGTCTCCTGCAATTTTTGGTGTTTCATAACACCACGTTGCCCGACTGAACTAAAACCTCAAACCTTCAACAGAACCATGTTTCATTTTCCTCTGAATATATAATGCAAAGGTAAAAACACTTTTAACTCAAACATTAAAAAAAAATAAAAAAATACACATAGTATTTTACCTTTGAGAATAGTAACAAGTAATTTTCTTCATATGGAGGTTAAAACAGTCATTGATTAATCAGGTTTAAAATTAATAGGCAGATATTTTTATTCAAATGATAATTTAAGTCATTTACTAAGAAAAAAAATGCCAAACATTCCCTGCTTCCAGTTCCTTAAGTGGGAAGATTTGCTGATTTTCTGTCTTCTGTGAAATTTCCATGGGCATTTTATACACTTTTCTGACACTAAATAGACCAAATACTTAACTATTGTTTCAGAAAATGAGCTACAGGCAAACTGATAGTGATAATAATCATTAAATGCAGTCCTACCAACATATTAGCTGTTATGGAGAAAGTGAGAGTATGTAAAGTGACTATTATTGTAAAAGTGGCATGTTTGCTATGTGATTTACTAAAAGTAATGCCATGTCTGCAATATTAGTTTACATGTGTATTTTTTAGTGAAATATGAAGGACAAACACTCACCGAGTCCATGCCTGTGTGTTGACATCGGGGGCATGGTGGACCACACTTTGCTGATGGGATTGTAACACTCCACCATGTTGGACGTTTTGAGACCGTCTCTCCCTCCGACCACATACAGCTTGTTGTCGATCACTGCCACACCAAACTGCAGGCGGCGTCCGTTCATGACTCCAACCTGGACCCAAGTGTTCGTCCGCAGGTCATACTTCTCTATGGTGGTCGAGCCTAAAATCAAAAAAACGCAGCAAGTGTTACAATTTGAATTAACTCATGTTGCTGTGCTTTGACAGTTCCAGTCTATAAGTGATACCTTTGGTCGCATCCATCCCTCCTACAGCATAAAGCGCTCCCACAGTGGACTTTCGAGGTTTTGTTCTTGGACTCTGAAACATGGGACGTCGTTCAGGCAGGAGATGGTACTTCATGGCCTCCATCAGCAGCTTTTGACATTCCAGATCATCAGAGAACATCTTGTTGTTTTCCAGGTCTGCAAGGAGCTGCATTGTCAAGACAAACCATTAATCAACTACATCATTAGAGAGAGTGTGTGTTAAAACTACAAAGACACAGAGAAAGTGCCAAATGTTGACAGTGTTCTGACAAATCACCTTTGAATACATGCCACGAATGGTCAGGTATAGATCTGAATGAAATTTGGGGCTAGAAATTTGTATTATTGTGTAATCTCAGTGTCTTTGTGGAACAGAAAGACTCTATGATTTCAGCATTTCTCTCACTTAAAGGAATAATTACAATCAGCAAGTGAGATCATTTTCATTAGACCTATGTGTACAAAGACATTCACATCTTTGAGTGGGGTGAAAGCAAACACAGACTTATTCATCAGTCCATTACTATAAAGGAAATTGCAATATTATTTCTTACAATTAGGTACACCAGCATGTTCACAAAACCATTTTAGTCTGTGTTGTTATATTTTGGTCTTTTTTGGTAAATAGACTTCAGCTTAAGCAACTTTACTATGTTGAAAAATATAAACTTCTGAGTTAAATGTCCTCTTTCATTTCACATGGAAACTACACTGAAGACTGAGCAAAAAGGTTCTTTATTATGTGGTTTTACGGAATATTCCGTCACACATTTCATTTCCATGAATCAAAGTTTTGTATTTATTTATTTATTGCTTTGCCTGCAAGTAATGTCAGCAGCACTACTCTGTTCGTTTTAAAAAACAGTACCAGTTTTGACAAAAACAATGATTCATTTCTGCTGTTTATTTGCCTCACAGCAAGCAACATCTCCCAATGTATGAAATGACTTATGTATTAGACCATTTTTCCCACATATTTTTCATTCATGAAAACATTTGCTGCATTTTTTTTTTGTTTTGTTTTGTTTTAAACAAAAAGCACTGTGCTATTTTTCCTGCATCTATTGTGGTGAAAATAAATGTAAAATTTGCATGAGCATAATTAGCTTTGGAAAGCAATTTGTCAGGGAAAAAAAAGTATTTTCTGCTGGTGTATCATGCTTATCAGTGTTTGATGTTATGTAAATTCAGATGACACAGCTGTAAAACATTGCTTCATTGTAGAAGTGTATTATTTTTATAATGTAAGTTGCAGTGTTTCAAATGGTATAGTTAAAATTAAAGCACACTCTTTATACACAGGCAAAAAATAACATATATACACATTCTTATATTACAATATATATGTAAATACATATACAGGAGGTCTTGTGATTATTAAGTTGTTAATTACAAATTCAAGCACAAGCAGAGTGGCTATACTTTGCAATCTTCATTTTACTTTTTCTCTGCTTTGTCACCTGTGGAGGAAGAAGAGGCAGGCGGATGTAAGACAGAAGCACCCCAAGGTCCTGTTGTCGATGCTGGACGTCATATCTCACCCACATCATCAAAGCCTGGAAGATCGTTTCTTCATCAGGAACGTTGATGTCATCGCTGGAGAGCAGCTTAACAATCTCAGCCGTGGGGAGCAGCAGGAACTCCTGGTTCTGAATGACCTCTAGGAAGTGTTCCTGGAACGTAGAGGAGACACAGAGGAGACAGATAATCATCAGTTATTAGCCGAGGACTGCGTTTAGTGCAGCATTTTGCGTGTCTGTGTGTGTGTGCTTCTACACCAAAGAGCACCAAGTGGCACAAGGACAGGGAGATTAAGAAAAATGAAGCTAGGAGATAGTGCCAATTTGGAGGTCTCTATCTTATAATAAGCAGCAACCACAGAGGAATTGTCTCCATTTCTCATCAGTTTTAAATGAGCAGCTGAAACTGTCATCTGTTTCACTTATCTCACTAAATAAGTTCATCCACACAACAACAGATGACTTATCAATCTGGCATAAAACATTCCCCAAAAAAGCCTCTTCATGAGCTTCAACAGCATTTTTTTTTCTTGCTGATCATACATGATACCATTAATTCTCTGAAAGTCTTTTAATGAGTAACAATAACACCCTGCAAGCCAGCAGTAAATTCCCACCAATGCAGTGTCCAGCTCTAAGTTTTGTGGAAGCTTTTTTTCTGTTGCCTTCCCAAAGATTAATCTTCCATTTATTGGCCAGAAGCCCTGGCAATATTACAGCCCTGCATGGCTACCTCTTCAAGGTCTTTGTCTCTGGGCAGTTCCATTAGAGATGATATATAAAACACTCTCCCTCCTCAATGCATCTATAGTATGTCCAACATTTCCACACATGAAAGTCATAGAGAGCTCTTTGGCTGTAATTCCACCCTGTTTACTTGGCACCCAAGCGTTAATTATTAAGCTGCCACTGCAACTTTGATAAATCAAGTGCTCACGGTGGAGTGGATGCTCAACAATTACAAAAAACAAGCTCGCTATTGATCATCAACTTGCAACAAATTACAGTGTCTTGGTCCGATCTATTATGAGAGCAGGTTTTAAGAGCTTAACACAGAGAGCCTTAATGAAATGAGGGACATATATTGATCTTTGGTGGTGAAGCTAAGGGAGAAACTCCAACCAATTCTTCGACATTGCTTTAGTCCAATTATTTGTAATTACCAGTCCCAAACAGCTGACAGCAGAACTGAATGCTAAACAAGTTTGTTTCATAACCATTTAAAAGACGTGTTTTTCGACTGCCGGCAGACTCATTGGTGAGTAAACTGCTTGGAAAACAAGATCAGCGGGAGAGGATACTAATTGATTTAACTACTGCAAAGGAGTAATTGTGTAATACTAGTGTTTTTTGTGGAGGAGGAGGAACACTGATGCTTAATCGGAGAGAGGCTGGAAGAATTACCCTCCAAGAACTTTTTGATTACCATGTAATTTGCAGCAAAGGCTGACAAAAACAGACAGATACACATTGTTATTTTCTAAAACAGGCATTGATTTAAGCATCTAGACTCTAAAGTATTTTTTGAGACATGTAAATGAAATATAGTGCTGTCGCTGAAAAGAAATAATGTCAGCCCAAACAATGAAATATCACATTTTTATGTGCTGCCATGTAAAAAGGGCAGCTCTTTCATAAAGGAAGAGGATGTTAGAAGCGGATCTCGCCTGTCAAACTCGACTAGAAAAACCAAGCTTATCAAAACACGACTCTGTCTGCTTAGAACGCAGAGGATGGTCCTCCAGGAAGCCCACAGCCCTCCCTGTTCATTACTGAAGGGATTGAACAGGAAGTTGGCCCTCTTCTGCAGTTTGATGATTAGATTAACCTCCTGGTCTTGGATGGGGACTATGTAAACAGGGTGAGCAGATGTCCTTTAGGAGATAACGCCTGCCTGCCGCTGTCACTTGTGCATGACCAGCAAGAAATTATCTGACGGATATGTGGATGAATCTTAATCTGGTGCAAATATTCCTTGCAGAAATATATAGCACATGCACGCCTGGCAGTGCACTAATCAATGTGCTATCTCTAACTGACAGCTCATGGCCAAATTACATGAAGTTAATGCATGAAATTACTTGATTTTTATTCCAGTGGGCACATCATACATCTATCTGCTAAAATCATAGGATATAAATAACCAAGACTCCAACATTTTGTTGTTCAAAATGAACTAGCTTAAAAAACAGTCACAAATATTCTAAATGTGTTATGTACAGCATATCCATCCAGGCCATTAACTGGATATATTGTATTTACTGACTGAAGTTACAAAAACAACAGTATTAACAGAGTTGATGCCGGGAAAACAAATCCAGATAAAAGATTTTAAAAAATGACTAAGAAATTAGTAAATTCTGTTCATGCCTTAAATTGTGTGAAGCAGCGTTTATTTGACCCACAATTAAAGGGGTCATAGGAACTTACATACATTAATTAAAATCTCTTGATGCCGTTATGGCTTGCATTACTATAGTTGAACATTAATAGAATAAAAGATTACAATAATTTACAATAATTTACACCATCTGGTTATGTTTACTGTCCTACCATGGTGTAGTTATGAGCCACATTGAGCAGATCCACGCAGCCCTGGGCGTCTGCAAAGGAGCGTATTCCCAGGCAATTGGATGGATGAAGCTGCTTCATGAGGAAGTTACAGCAAACCTGGATGACTTGTGAAAGCTGGAGGAGGCAAGCTGCCGCCAATAAACTCTCAATGGTTTCCTCTTTCAGCTCAAGGACACCTACAATGTCAGGGTGAGGAAAATACATGTTTATGCCATGGCTAAATACAGCAGCAACACCCAAAACAGTGGTAGTAGAAGTACCATAATCAACATTTTAATCAAGTAAATGGCAATTAAATTACAGCATTAATAGTAAAAAGAAATACTTCCAATAAAGAACAGCCTGTATTCAGGAAGTGAAAAAATATGGAGCATTAACCCTTAAGCTGCTTTTCTTAATGTGCTTAAGTACTTTTAAAAGCAAACCAGCTTGACAGTCATTGGTATGATGTCTACATTCCACTTGTAACACTGTAAAAGTGGATGTTCTGATTCAAACACACGGTAAGGCAATTTGCCTGGTGACATAAAGCAATTTCAAGCTGAAGTGCTGCCCGGTCAGTCAGCCCAGTGATGAATAGTCTTGTAAGAACCATTTTAATCATGCTGGATTTCAGAGTTCTCATAACTACTTACAAGAGCTAGTGAACATCTTTATGAGCACTCACCAGTGTAGGCAAAATGAACCAGGGATCTGAGAGCCTCTGGATCCACTCCCTCCATCTTGATCTCTTCTTGCTTCGCCTCTCTCACATCACTGGTGAACATGGCAGCAAAGTAGTCTGACACAGCACTCAGGACCAGTCTGCCATGAAGGAAAAATGCACTTAATTAATGGCTTTACTTTGCATGTCTGTGGGAGATCAATATAAAGATGATTTAAAGAGATTAGTGAATCAATCCTTAGACTGTGTTTCATGTCCTCATGTGTAGGTAGGCTTTATGATAAAGGACATGTCTCCACAGTATATACTGCAGTATCACACTGTACTGTCGGTGGTCAGTGTAATAATTTCGTCTAGTACCATTTCCAACAGTGATTTATGCTGTTTGTGTGCTTTTACACCAGGCTGGGTCACTGTGAGGCTTGTTATCACACCCCAACCCCCACCCTACATTGTATGATTCCACTTTGTCAGTGTATTATGAATGATTTTATCCCACATACTTCATGTTGATAATAGCTACAATGGCCAGACTTCTAATTATGTTAACTCATTTGTCTAGCTCGCATAACAAACCAGCTGATTTATGAAGGAAAAGAGAGATCACGTAGATAAATCCAACTGTGTTTATTTCCACAGTTTTGTGGTTTCCAATATCTATATTCATAACCATTATATCTCGTATCATTTATTATGTCTCAACCCTGCTTCTTGCTTGGTTGTATCCAAGAACATGGAATCCTTAGAATATAAATAGAAACATAAAGCCACAATGAAAAAGCACACTGTTCACCTAACTAGGTTACTAGGATGCTTGGTTTTATGTCTCTGTGGAGCATTTTTTTCAGTTTCATGAGTCTGTCTGGATCAACAAACAAAATAGCCTGCTGGAGAGACGTACAAGCAGATGCACTCAGTGAACACAATGGCTCTCAGCATTCAGGGGATGTCATGTGACCTGTTCAATTCAGCCATTCAACCGATGCTCTAATATTGACATTTCTACGCAGTGGATCACAGTGTTCTTCCATGGATCAAATGTAAGGTGGAAATGAAGATGGACAGAGATGTAATTAGAGCACAGCGGGATACACACTTAGATGCAAACCACTGAACATGGAGTTTGCATACTTTTCCTGTCAACTGTGACGTGGAAAAGAATTTCAAAGATGATTAAATTTTTCCCCAGATGAATCAAACTGACAAATTTGCTGCAGACTGTGGTCCAGACTAAAGCTAGAATGTCTGCATCACCAGCTTAATGAAATGCATCCAGATGAGCTTCTCTACCTCTAATCTAAGCAGATGTGGGTGTAATTAATGAAATCAAAGTGGGCAGAAGCACTAACACCAACCTGTGAGCTGGTATCTTGTGATCCCCTGCTATCAAGAGGACATCACACAGCTGCTTATGCTGGAGGTAGGTCTCCATTTTACGGAACGTCTGTTCTGCATGATTTGTGGCCTGGAAAAATTCATCAGAGGAGTTGGTGTTCATTCTGGAGAAGGTGCTCAGAACCAACCTGCAGGAGACAAATAAGAAGGGAGGGAGAGGAAAGAGATGTGGAGTGATTTAAAGAAATGATGCAAGCAGTTAACCTTGACCATAGAATCCTTACATTCTACACTTCCAATAAACATTAAAATGACATTTTGGCATTATGTCTGAACCCATTTGCCCCTGCTGGAATATGGCAAGTAGTGTCTTGTAAATTAAGATCTCAGAGTACCACATTACGTTTGCTGCGTTAAGATTGACCTTTACTATGCATTTTAGACAATTAAATAAAATAACATAAAATACAGTACAATAAAATAAGCAAGAACAAAATAAAAGAAAAAAGTTGCAGTGGGATTTTAAAAAACAATGCACCCACTCAATGTTGAATGTATGACTGTAAAATCTTTACATTCAGCACTTTTAAAATTATCAATACTCAGTACTCACCTGTCTTCTCAGTAACCTACAAGCTACAGCCAGGCAATATTACAGGAGTGGGCTGAGCGGAGTTTGCCGACAGGTAAGTTTATAACAGCATATCTCCTGTTTCAGTTTAACTCTCTTTGCCATGTGTCATGCTGAGTGACACGTGCTTCTTTGCTTTTCATTTAAGTTGCATTGCTAAAGTTGTGCTAACCTAGCTTAAGGTACTCCCTGCCTGTTTATGTTAGCAATAACATCGCTGTAGTTATACTAACCTAGCTTAGCGTTAGCTAACACCTTAAAAGCCAGTAGGTAACTGCAGAACTAACGTAAGTGTACAAAATATTTGAGAGTACAGAACCACCAACTCCATCAGCTGCATGTTGAGACGCATTTAAGGAGGAGCCATGTGAACGCAGAGGGGAGGGGCTTTATTCAATTAAAAATGATTGACACTACTGTCTGTTTTCAGCAACCGTCATCATGACACTCTTAGTTATACGTTGTCAGAAAATACTATAACAGACAGACTGTAACAGAAACTCACTGTGTGTGTTGTTATGGAGTAACATTAGTGTCGGACTGTTTGTGACCATTATATATTTAAAATGCAACTCTGTCAAAGATGACATGTTTTGACATCAGAGAAAGGTGTCTCTGGTTGTTAGTTTGGTTCATATGAGTCATGACTTCATGGCAAAGAAAATAATAGAGTAGAGAAAATGTGATTTAACGTTAAACGGCTGCAGAAATACTGTTTTGCCAGCAACTACACGCAACTAAAATTGTGAACTACAAGCAACAACTTTGAATAAAGAAGAATAAACTATTAGAGCATGAGATATCAGAGGTAAAAAGGAATGTCTAATTTAGAAGCACAAATTAATTAGGCAAATTAATTATCTTCTCTCAGTTTTTACTGTTCATATCCAAGTATGAAGTAAAAAGAAATTAAATAGCTGTGCACAGCGAGATAAGCAACAAATTACTGAGGACACAAAAGAGCTCATTTGGACACATGACACTCCTGAATCCTCTGTTCCCTACGGTGCATCTGCATCTTTCTTGCCACCCTAAGCTGAAATTAAAACTGTTATGGACTAAACTCCGTACATAAGTGGATAACTAAGTACTGCACTCCAATGGGACGAGCCAGCTCCAAAATCTATGCAACAGCTTTCCAGACAGAATGTGCGTTTGCCTTTTTGTCTGTTCCTGTGTGCATCTGCATATCTGTGTGTCCATGTGTGTTTCTCCAAAAACAGGGACTTAACAAGTCAACCAGCCTGTTCCTCACAACATTGTGGTGAGGCTGAGTCCCCATCCCCACAGGCTGCTAGATTACATGCAGTTTTACAGGCATCCCAGTAATCCCTCACACCCTCATCCCTCATGGCAAATAATGCAGCCCAGTCACTTTGGTGTCCTTCACAGAGAAAGTCCACTCATTGACATTTAGGGTTGTTTGTTATGCTACATAAACACCCAAGCTGTCTCTCCGAGGGAATTTACTGTCATCTCATGGTCCTTCTGCTGTGTAAAGCCTGATAGCGCTCAAGAAAAAATGTTACTGCTATTTAAAGTAGCACTTTATGTCCCCACTCATTACTACTCATGCACTGATATGAGAGCAGCATAAACTAGTAAAGTTACAGATTTGTCAATAGAAATGAACTGAAAAGTATTGGCACATGCTAAGATTGATAATGCAGGAAATATGGAGGGGGAGGTGGCTTTTATTGATGTCTTAATTAACGCACTATTATGAAGTTTTTAGCCAAGCTTGTAACTTTTTCCTCTTTGATTACCAAAAGCAACAACATTTTTCCTCTGGGAATTGTTTATATTGCACTCCGGTCACTGCAGTATCCTATAGTCTAATCTTTATTGGGAGACTTTATGCTAAATGCAAGAGTAATTTATTACCCTGTCATGATATTCCCCACTGACTCTGGAGTCTTGGAGAGGAACACCAAACAACACTGAATAAGCAATTGGGCCATAAAACTGAGATGCATTGCCTTTGTATTGGCTCCAAGGCATGCTGTAAGGATTTTTCATGCCTACCAATCTCTCCGACACTAATTGCTTTGGTATCACATTCTAGGGAGCAGTAAATTTCCTCTGAGGTGTGTAGTTTGCTTCCAGTAGTGGGTTGGATCATCAGAGGTATAGCCCAATTTTATTGAGGCACTAAAACCCCAGAACACCTTGCCGGAGAGAAACTGCTGGGACAGTGCTTTGCATCACATATTACTAAGCAATTCAAAGAAAGTAGCAAAGTAAGAGAGCATATAGATTTCGTTTGCAATGTGCAAACTAAAACACATGGTCAGGGTTCATACTTGCATCCTCACAACAATGAACAAGTAAATTAGTCTACAAAACAGAATAGAATACAAAATAATACAATAGAGGGGAAGACTCTGCTTTATTTACCATCACACCTCATCCTACTGCAGATTTCCTGAGCTCACATCACCTGAATTCTTGTCATTTGCTCTTCACACCTTCTCACAGTTATCACACCAAAATGTCACTAATTGGCACTGTATATTAAAATAAATAAATATAGTATGCAGGTGAAGCAGAAGCTGTGCAGTATTTTACTGTTTTGCCATGACTAGGTGTTTATATAAAGGATGTGCTATGGTAATGCCATATGCTATTTTTTGTACCACTAACGTATAGAAAAGACACTCATAAATAATAAAACAAAGCAGTTGTTTAAGATTTCGTATTAAATAGACAAATATTTGGACTGTCCAAGATGTTCTTTCGTCAACCTAAATTAGGACCTAACTGCAAAGGTTATGAGTCAGACGTGTTGCACAGAATCTCAGTCTTATTCCAACTAGTCTCAACTCCTTCCCACTACAAGACAGAAAGTCGTGCCTGCCTGGGCCAAATGGGAAATGTATCTTTCAAAATGGATTATAACAGCCATTTTCCCCAGAACTCCTCTGAGGTGCATGGGTTAGGTTGAGAATAGAACAACTACAAAGCCTTGTACAGCATGTGCCAAGTCTATACATTCCATAAGATCTCTCTGCCTCTGCATTTTGACAGTCAGTGTGCTGCCATTGGGCTTTGTGCTGAGAGAAATATATATACAGTGACTGCAATAACTTGATCCAGACAGTGAGACCGAGATGATAACTCTGCGCAGAATTAGATTGTCCTCTGCACTTTTTCTACCTCACCAATGCTCACAAAAGATATTTTTCTTCTGTTGCCACTGTTATGCTGGTTATATCTGCTTAACAGTGATAATGACGGAGGCTGCATACTGCATGCATGTCCTCTGAAATCTGCTCCAAATGCAGTCAGTGGGCCCTTGATGTTAAAGAATTTCATGGAAAATTGCCACAGCTAATAGCAGAAATGAAATATGGCCTCCTTATAGCATTTTTACATTGACCCTGACAGCTCAATCCACAGCAGCTTACAAAACCACACACACACACAAACACACACACACAGAATAGCCAAACTAACGTCCTCACTAGTCTGACAACACGTGCAACATTCAGAAAGAAAATGTTTCAAAGTGAGAAAACACAACTAATTACAAAGATGCAGCAAATACACAAACGATGAAATGTGCTGCAAATACACAGTGTGGTTCAGGTTAGGGGAAGGGTCTAGGCAAGGCATTATGTCAATGAATGTCCTCACAGAGACAGAGAGACCCACGTGTGTGTTGGGGGTTGGGGGGCGTCCTGAAAGTGAAGAATGTGCAGATGTTAGCAGAAAGCTTCTCGCTGCTTTGCTGATGGCAGGTTAACTTGCATAGTGTATGAGACTGTCATCGTTGTTAGATTGCCCATAATTTATTTACGTTGGATGTTAGTGGGTAAACAAATTAATCTGCAACATTACAGTGTATGTGGTCAACTGTACAGATATTTATAGATCTGGGCTTTTACATCCTATGTGCAGTGTCTCGTGTCTTAATATTTTACTGTTAATTGAGGTGACTCTAAAAGCAGCTGAATTACTGCACCGTTCATTTTGCATTTGCCCAAGACCTTAAATTGTGCATGTAAACCTGGATAGTAAAACAGAATAAATAACTACACTTTTCTCATTTGTGTAAACGGTCATATTTTCACTTTGATCATAGTTGTTCATGATTACTGTCTCAGCACAAATTGCTGAATGTGACTCCCTCAGGACATTGTTGAACTAAGTCATGGCCTCTGCTAATAGAAAAACAGAAAACTGTGTCAGGGGTAATATATTTATTTTTTGAAATAGGTCCGTTAGGAAAAAAAAAAATCTGATCCATATTTGAAGAGGTTTGAGGGCTGACAAAAGCATATAACGAGGCTATATGTTATCTCACTAGTGTCCAAAGTCTTAATCTAGCAAGATTTTCTGATAAAAATTCTGGCTTAGTCTTCGGTTTCCGTTTGAGTCACAGAATGCTGATTTGGCAAAGTTTAAGACAAATGTTCACAATCTATTATTTGCAATCACAAAATCTCCCAAGGCCAGTGTTTGTCATTTTGAAATTACAGCAGATACAGTATGTTTTGCAATTTACAGTCTCTTAAAGACGCATTAACTGGATGTGTCACACACAGACCCTATGAGCCTTGTGGTGTTATGGGGCATTCAACAAATATCTGAATTACTGCTGCTGACAGGGGGAGAGGTGGTGGTATTTCTTTTCCAAGGCAGTGGAGAGGGAATTGAGATATCATTCAAACTAACAGCCCACTGACTCAAGCCTCTGTTAGTGTTTATGTGGGAGAGGTCAGGGTTTCCATTCCATTTGGGTTAACTTCTGTCATATATTCTCTGCCAACGATGGGGAGAGGTTATTTGGATGAGAGTCATGAGGACAGAACAAATATACTGTAGATATGTAGCGGCATTAGGAGCGAGGCTGGGAGACAACAAGGTATTACACCCTGCTTCGCTACGTTTGATTTAACAACTCAGCAGATATGCAGCAGTCACTTGGATGAGAGAGGTTAACTAAATTCAGGAGAAGGCTAACAGCATGAGAATAATTATAACAGCACAGACAACAGCATAAAGGCAGAAATGAGTCACTGACTTTTTGTACTGTCTTCAATATTCATGGCACCCCAGCAGATTTTTAGTATGAGCTACAACACTCAGTTACAAATAACTACATTGCTTACAATGTGTATTTATCTATATCTATCTATATTTACATTTTCAATATCATCCTGCCACATCACTACCAGTGGACTAATGGGATCGTATATGTTTATGATTTGTCATTACTGAATATTACTTTAAAACATAAAATGTTCAACTCCAGCAGAATCCTGAAGGTATACTGTTGCTACATTATTTGTTCCACACATTTTCAAATGACAGAATACGATAACTGTCACTGACTTCCAAAACAACACACATATGAGTGTTAGAATTATTCTTACACATAATTTTAAACTACTTAACTACTTGGTCAGGATTAGAAGCCAAAGCTAATAGTTATGTTTAGCAAAACATTGTTTAGGGGAAAGTAGACCCTTTCAAATTTGCAATAAGCTTCTTAGATTTTCATAGTTACAAGGCTTCCAAGGAGCAACACTGATGAAACATCTGTGTTTTGGAAAACTTTTGAATGCATTTATTAATACAACCGCAAGAGGTCACAAATGTAAACATTGGTCACTATCAACCAGGTATATGTTTTTTCTGATGAGGTCAGGCTATTTATTTTGCTAAAGGTACTGCCTCAAGAGCTGAGCTATTTTCATTAGCTTGTTAGTTAGCTCAACTTGACAAAAATCTGACACATTTATAGGAGGAGTGAGAAACCAAATCAGTGAAAAAATGGAAGAAACTGATGTGATGGATTACTTGTAGACACTGAAACTAATCACTGAGGAGTATTCAGAACAAAATGACTGGCACGTATTTTCCAACTACAGAGGAACGGCTAAAACTTTTGTATTTTCACAGCCAGCAGAACTCATTTCAAGATTCAGCCTGAAGGATTTTGACAAATTATGTGTCAGGGATTTATGATGTGCGACGTAATAAGGCCACCCAGCTGGTGGAGTAAATGAATGTGCATATCTCTGTGACATCCACACATCTGCTTAGCCGCAGATGAACATGCGAGCCATGATGTGTCACACAGTCACTGGTCTAATTCACCAGGATACATTGTGCATCTACAGATGCAGTGCTTGTTGTGAAGTCATTTCCAGCAATTACTCTTTGATTGTGACTCCATTATTAACCTTGATTGAAAAATGGCATTATGCAACATACAGCTTGCATTTCCCTGGTAACTGCTGACATTAAACTCATTTTGTTGCCTTTCCTGCTGCTTCTTGTACTGAATCATCAGAAGACACAGAAAGATTTTGTGATTTAATAATTATGTAAAATAGTTGCTGACCGGGTGAATATTAGAGAAGAAGGGTTGTAAGAGACTGTCAAAATTAGTATTAATGATACACAACCATTAATAATAGAGGATTTATTTTCTGTGTACATTGTTGACAGTTTGAGTAGCATAAAAGGTCATTGAAAGTTTTTCATAACTTCTGATTATTCCCTGCAATCGAGAGCTGAACCAAGGACAGATTTTATGATCCAACAGCGCAGAATCATTTTAATATTTCAGTTTCATTGTCAAAATATGATGGCTATTCCATATTTTACATGGCCAGCATGAACTCAAAGTCCCTGAGAGCCAGAGAGTTACACAGTTTTACTGTGAGGCACATCTTTTATGCATGCACTTTTCACACACAGAGACTCCAAAACACGAACATCTGCCAATTATACCAACACGAAGAGCAGAACGTCGAGTTGATTCCAAAACTGTATCTTAACTCAGAATAATTCATGTTCTGCTCAGGGAACCCAACCATCCACTGCCTATGGTGTTCATTTAATCCACATTGACACATTTTTGGCTGTAGGTAGAGAATATATATTTAGAATTACCAGTTTAATCACATTGAGCTCTACAAGGGACAGGTTTACTTCCATTGTTCATTTCATCAGCAGGTGCGCAGAACAAAAGCACACAGGAATCAGCAAAGCTTAAGGACCAATCACAGTTGAATGTCACAGACAAGATAAAAGGAGACTTGGTCTTTTCATCCTCGATGTGAGGTGCTTTTAGTGTTCTGCCAGATTGCACACACACAAACACACCAACAGGCACACATATCCCTAACCTGTTTACTTCCTGGAAGAAGATGTGGGATCACAAGGAAGACAGAGGAGAAATGCACCATGGAGAGATGGAAGGTTCAATTTATATAGCTGGAAAAATCATTTGTGAGAGTTTGGCATTAGGGTTTTTTAAAAAGATTTTGGTAGAAAATAAATCAAATCCTGTGCCAGCCACTTGCTATGATAGCTTTTAGCTCTTAAAGTGGATGTAGCTGTGCCTGGCAGCCTAGATAATTCATGTGATTGCACTGCTCCCTCTTTTTATAGGTCCAGTATGTGTTACATGATGTAATGGCCCTTTCCCGCTATCCACTTTTAACTCTACTTCTCTGGAAGAAGGCATTACTGTGCCATGTAAAAACTAAATACTCTGAGGAATCAGGAAAAGGCCTACTGTGCACATAATCTGGACCACAACACAGACAAGGGAGCAGAGAAATCCTTGGCTTTTGGTTCACTGAATAATTAAAAAGATGTTTTATTGGTTTGTCCTGCCTGACATGCTGTGGACAATGAAAGTGAGCTGTCCCTAGGTGAGCCATGGTGGCAGCTGACTGGCCTGAGTGCAGTGAAAAATTATAACTGTGCAGATAATTTAATCTTAGTTTAATTAGAGGATCTGTATACAGGATACAGTGCAAATATTCAAAGTAAGCAGCAGTAAATACACTCTTTAGATGTATTTAGTTCCAGAAAAGATGAGCAGATTTTATACGACTGTCAAGTGCAAAGTAAGCAATATTTATTATCTACAGGAGGGTTGTGCTCATCTGTCCTGATCACAACAAGACATTATTACTGTTTCATTGTGGGGTGCTGTCTCAGATATCACACTTCAGTTGGAGGCTTTTAGCAGCTATACTTTGATGTGGAAACCCCCCAAAAAACTGCATTCCAAAAATAGCATCCCACATTGTGCTCTCTGTTAATTGAGCACATAATGAAAAGTGACTAATGCGTCTTGAGAGTCCATGTTTCCTAAGTTTGTAACACCTATTAACAGTCGTACCTCTCTCTGGCCTCCACCTCTGCAGGTTCTTCTGTACTGCTCTTCACATCTTCTTGGCCAGTGTTTGTCTCCTCCTTCCTTGTGGTGCTGGGAGAGGAACTGCTCTTTGAAGATTCCTCGTTGACCTGGAGACCTTGGATAGTGTTCTGCTGATGATGCCATGATTGATGACCCGCTCTGACATAGACAGGTGTGGGCCCTGGCGTTGGTGCCAAGATACTGTGGACTGGGCTGTTGGTCTTCCGTAGTCCTCCAACGCCTCTTTCCCGTGAGTGGCTCTTAAGGCGTCCCTGGACAGGCGTTCCTCTGTGGTCCAGGCCGTCCTGCTGGATGTAGCCTCCCACACCGCCACCACCGCCACCGCCGGCTGAACCTTGGGATGAATGGCTGAACCAGCGCCAGCGGAGCCTGAGGATCTGTTTCACGTCAAATTCCTTCTTCCCCGACACAGACATCCTCCTCTGGGTTTGGAGACGAAGGCAATGGTACGTTGAGTCCCCAAAAACATGGAGAGCAGAGAAGAGAAGAGCCTTGGTTTCAGTCCTCACTGACTACAATGTGCCTCTTCTCTCCCGTTATTGTCTCACTACTGTCATGACCACCCCCTCCTCCTTCTATTACTCCTCCGTTGTTCTTTTAGTGGAGATGGAAAGCAGTCCTCTGCAGCTTTTGTTCCTGTGCCGGAGACTACTACCCTCCCTCCAACTCTCCTTCTCTGTCTTTCTCTCTCCCTCTCTCTCTCTTTCCCTCCTGTGCTGCTGCTGCTGTTTCTGTTTGCTGCTGCTGCTGCTGCTGCTGCTGCTGTGCCGCTGGAGCTGAGTTAATGCACATGCATGATCCCCGCTCCCTCCCCTTCGCCTCCTCTGTTTCGCTTTCTCGCTCCCCCCTTCTGCTTGTCTCTCCTATGCACACACACACACACTCCAAGAGACAGATACATAGACTCTGAAACTAAAATGAGAAAATCTCCCAAGCCCTGCTCTGCTGCTGTTCTGTGTGCCCCTGTGTGAGTATGTGTACGTTGCTGTATGTGTGTGTGTGTGTGATAACGCCTGTTCTCGCTGCAAGGGGGAGGTGGGGTATCATGGAGGCAGGATGATGAGGTCACACCTTAACAAAGTAAATCACTGCTTGCTGAAGGAGGGACAGAGCAACACTGCTAACTACTCTGTACTGTGAGGACCAGCGGCAAGAGCTTGCAACACTGTAATGTATGAGGGTAGACTTACGTGCTCATCCATAACACAGAAAAGCGGGGATACGTTAATATCTCTCTCATAAATGAGCAACGCACATCCAACTCACACCGTTAAAGGCAAGAGAAATTAATTTCACACCAACACACATCTGTGCAGTCTACTGTTCTCACATCAAACAGAATCCCATGGGGGAATGTCTCAATGTAGGTAGCCATGCAGAAAAAATATTCTCCTTCAGTCACTGTCTTGAAAGCCCCCTGCAACACAAGTGAAAAACTACATACTGATGAAGCTTCAAGGTCAGTAAGCTGCCTCAACCGCAGTCTGGGTGTCAGATTTTAGCATTTTACGAAATGCTACAATCGACACTGCTTTTGGATAAACCTAATGCTATCATATTTGATCGAGGTACCTTTGGTAAACCACTGATGAAAAGCCAAAGAGACATAAGGCTATTCTGTCAATAGTGTTGGATCTTGATGTTATACTTGGCTATCATTTCATTGTCAAAAGAAACTGTATATACCTGTGGGCCAAGTAGTAACTGAATTTTGAAATATATTGCGAACTAGAAAAAGACTATGAAACACAACGATCCTTTTCCAACTTGCTGGATACAGCATAACATCTGGTAAGGATTGATAGATTTCTGTTATGGAACAACTCAATCAATGTTAATGTTGTGCATTTTCGCTCCCAAATAACACTTTGTTTTAATGACCTTTTTTCACATCACAGAATTGCAGCAAGCTTAACTTTTATGCTCATGAAAGATAAAAATAAAAATGCAACGCTTTGTGCATATGTTCCTAATTTCCACTTCCATGATGAAGGTAAGAGGAGAATGTTGCACTCAAACTGCTCTCAATCCGCCTACACTGCCTCCCACTGCAGGTTTGGATTTAACCAGCGATTGTGTCCACTAGTATTTATCTAAATCGTAGCTGCCCATGTTACTTGCTGGGGTAGTTATGGATTTGACCCATAAGTTATGTTTAAATATCATCCACTTACAGACTCCACATTGCCTATGTTCTCTGATTATAAATAATGTATTTAAATTTGAGCATGAAATACACAGTTGTTTGCGTCCACTCACAATCGCTCATGTTTTGTTTAGCTTTTAGTCCATCCTACTAAAGTATAATACTCTCACTTTTACATGTATTCTCTCCATAAATCCCTAGACACTTGTGGAGTAAGTGCAAAGATTAGGATTTTTAGAGATACAATGATTACCCCAGAACTACTGTAAGGTCAAGTATTACACATTTTTTTTAAAAAATGCTCAACTCAATGCATTATTCAGGTATGCTCCATGGGACGAGCTACAGGAAGCATGAAGTGCATGGATCATTTTGTGTTTATATTCAAGTGTTTATGCTAATACCACAAAAGCAACAGATGAGGTTCAAACAATATTTTCACCATCAAGAGTGAAAAACACTGAATTATTAATAAGCTTTCTCTGCATGTAATAATATTTTACATTGTATTATGTTATTTGGAGGCCAAAAGAATCAGTGTGCAGCAACTGGTTTCTACTAAAGACCTGCAGCTGATCAAAGGGTTCCTGTCTCTGTGGAAGCCATGTTGGTTTTGTTGTACTTTAGACCTTCACCTTTTGACATTACTTATTTCAAACCAGAGAACATGAAAATCTATAATGTCTCAATTAATTGCTTCCATTTGTTACAAGAACCGATACCTTTGGGTTCACAGTATTTATTGATCATAAGCTTCAGTATCTTGCAAGCATCTTTTATGGATGTGTACTGAGTGATGTTATATCCACTCTTACTAAGGGCTATGACAAAATGCAATAGATTGTGTTTAACTCTACATATAACTGTAATGTGACTAACCTCACTGTGCCGTACTACAACCAACAAAACGTAAATTATCATTTTTCTAAATTCAGTTACATGATTATATTAAAAGTTATTGCTCACATCATTGTACACGCTCAGGTAAATTTTATAACACAATAATTTAATTACATAGTTTCATAAGTTCTTTTTTTTATCTATTTGGAACAGATCTGGTGACACAGAAGTCAGAGAGACCTTAAAATCTTACATCTTTTTCTTATTAGACAGATATGCTCCTCCCGTGTCCCACAAGCATTTATTTTAATCTAGATTGGCTCTATACGCTATATATTTTCAAATTCAACCACTTATAAAAACTGCTTTTACAAAAGTATCTTTTAATTAAGTTGTATATGTGATGTATTGTACCTAGAGCATATTCAGAAAATTAATCTGAAAAATGTTAGTGAGAAAAGTAGGGGTGGTTCCCCTAAAATCTCTCTATCAATAAAACCTTGCTCATATAGAAACTCAACACATTTTCAAAATTCTTATTAGTTTTAATGTATCATATATCAGCACTTTAAATAGATTCATATTGCAAGCACTCCATTGTTTCATAAAAATAAATAGGGACATGATTTACATGTCAAGAAAGTCTAAGGGTATCATGATAAAAACCCCTAAGAGTGAGATATGATCTAATATATGGTAACAAGCCATCGCACTGGGTAAACTCTTTTATTCTTAAAGAAGTCAAGGACACCATCTGGCTGCACACCACATGACACATGAGATGTCGGATGTCCGACTGCTGTGGTAAACCACAATATCATCCAACATCTGCCTCCACAGCGAACATACCGATGTTCCTAGTCAGATATTCTTTGAGCATGCAAGACAGGTAGATGAGCTCTAAGTGCCTTAAAACACCTTTTGTAATTTTATAAATCATATGTATTACTTAAAATAAACTTTACAAATCCATAAAAAGCCAAAGCTCACATAAAAATACTTAATAATTACAAAATTCTTGCCTTGTTATGGTTGTCAGAAATCAGAAATCCAGTGATATCTGCGGTCTAATTGCCAAGAAACATTATACATATGTTTATTTTACATTTTACTCACAGGCTTGCACTTTGAATTATTCTGAATAAGGAATACATAAAACATGAATGGGATCCCCTTCCATCCAAAGCTACAACTGTATGATCCTAGCATGAATATCAACTAAATACGTATTGGAGAGATTAAAAGAATACATGTCAGATTTTATGCTTTGCTGGGCAGGAAATAAAAATCTGCAAATAAAATGCCGTGAAAATATAAGTAGACCAACTAATGTGTGTTCACATATTCACCAGCACCTACAGAGCACTCGAGTGTGTGCATGCTCATACACAGTGATTTGAAATTTGCTTTCAATATAAAAAACTACCTTCAAATTGAAGGATGTCTACTTCTTTACTATTACATCCATAACTTGGTATGTGAAGGTGTAGCTTTTCACTCATTACAGAAGTCAGGAGGCACAAGAGAAAAAAATGTGTTCAAAACAAATTTTACTCAGTGCATGGTGGAGTTTCTGAATGTGTAGCATACACCATTTTAGACACATCAGATCAGGGCAAAATACATATAGAATGCATAATGTTGTAAAAGCAAGCCAAAAAAGTGCTACTCATCAAATTAAAATCTTTTTCTGACAACATTTTCATTTGTGAAAAGGGATAATAAATGTTAATTTTCAACAAAAAACTTTAAAAACTCATCACAAATCATTCATTAAAACTCCTTACCTGAGAAAAAACGATTCTAAATATTACTCCTCAGCACTCAAATGGTGGAATTATTTTCTAAAATATATGACCAAGAGAGACGATTTGCACGACTGTTCCAACTCTTTCTTCTCCTGTGTCCCTCTTTCACTACAGAAATGTTTTGTTCTCCAGAAAGGAAAGGGGCACTTTCCTCTTTTAAAGGAAACTCCTGATAATTTCCTTCCTCTGCACTGCAACAACAATTGCATTCAAGCAACCAACACAGGGATTGCATCCTGTCTTTGAGGCAAAGTACTGCTTTCACAAAGCGTTGCCCTACAAACCACGTTTCTTTAGCGTAAATGAAATCTGTGGTGTGATCAAGGCTTCTAGCTGGTGCTCGTTAACACCATTACTACAGAAACTGCACAAATGTGCAAGATGTAAAGTATTTATGAAGTTAACAGTGTGATAGACTTGTGAATGAATTCTTTCAAAAATTTCAATAAGCAACGAGATAAAAAGTTTGCTCTTTTTATCTTATCTGTATAACACAATCCACACAATAAACTATCATTGCCTAATCACACCACTTGCTTATTATTCATAACTCTCTACAGTTACAGTTTACTATTACCAGTAGTACAGTAAACTACTACTATGACTAGTTGAGAACAATGCTTTTTTATATGGTTTTGAATGCAATATTGAGCATTTACCAGCACTGACTGCCCTGTTGTCAGTTACATCTGTGAAGTTTTTATTTCAAAACAAGTTCCTTCTTGGTTTGGTGACAGTGTGCCATGGCTTGTACTGTCACTACTCTCTGGGCTCTGTCAAAATGTTGTTGTTTTTTTTTTTTTTAAGCATTTTCTTTCTCAACCAACTGCCACAAAAGCTTTTATGTATGAGCAGTTTCCTGCTTTCCTGAGAACACATACCATTTCCTAACTTCCATTTCCTTGCATCCACTATAAGGTAATCACCATCTAAAACACTACTGACTGGTCCTGTTTTTATACTATATTATATTCAGCTCAGTTTAATAAATGAGAATATAAATACACAAATGCTAATAAATAATAAACGATGTTCCTATAGTCATACTGTAGATTCTCAACATCCTGCTATGGGCGTCAGTCTGCTTTGTCATTTTCCATATAAAAGTTTAGACATCTATTGGAATTTTACAAGTAAAGTGATAAAGTACAGTGCATGTTGTGTATTTTCTTGAAATGAAATGTATGTATCCATGTACCTGATGTTAGCTCTTGTGTCACTGCATCAGTAGTGGACAGTGGCAGGTGTCAAAAATAGAAATGAGAGTTTAATTACAACACAATAAAAAGTAAGGGATTATCCAATTTTATAGTCATATCACATGTTGAGGACACTGGCAAGTACTGATTTGAGAAACATTATAAATTATTTAAATCTTTTTATTCAGTTTATTTGACAAAATGCACACAAAAGAATAGACCCAAAAAATCATGCTCTCCATCATATGATCTGATCAATACTGTGCATCTCTATCAACACAGAATTTTTTGGTAAACAATTGACATCAAAAAGTGAAGTGTTTATTTGAGACAGATTTATGCAAGCATCGGTTGTGCATACAAAGAGAGAGTGACAACATAAAAAAAAACAGAGGATCATTAAACTGTGAAAATAACACAGAGTTAGGATGCAGAACCTGTTTAAAATAAACAAAGCATATTCATAGTTATGGTAAATGGAACTGAATTTAGGCAAAATAGATTTTCTTTATAATGAACAGAAACATACTGACAGCACTTTAAAGAATTTCCAAAGTGATTGTCTTTGCAATTATGGTATATACAACATAATCACTCTTTTGAAAGTGTTATAAAGGGCCAGCTCTATGTTGCGTAAATATGCTTCTGCACTGATTATATATTATGAAAGCTTGAAAATAAATCTATTTCATACATTAAAAATGGGAACCGTTTATATGTGTGTCTGGGTGTTTAAAACAAACATTTTCCTTCGAAATAGCTATTGTAAGTGTCTGTAATGTGCAATAGACCCCTGGTTACAAATATACCTCACCCATTCATGAACAACATTCATTTAATAGAATGAAATAGGACACAATGACAAAATCTGTAACAAACTATTGGTTAAAATTTCATAATATGGCATATGTTCAATAAATCTGAACTATGTACAAAAAACAATATTTATTATTACAATACAAATTTTTCTTATTTACAGTTTGAAGGGATTTTAAACAATCTCATGCACTTCGGTCTAATTACTGAAAACAAAAATGAATTATTTACTCAGCACTGAGGTGACTGCGTATCCCCTTGAGTTTTAAAGAGCCAAACTTTGAAGAATTTTCTATATTATAAGAATATATCTCGGTGAACACGAGAGAGTTTCATTTGCCTCATGATCACTTTTTTGGTGACATAGACAGCTCTAGTCTTGGGAACCTGAAACCTCCTCTTGAACCACTATCACTGCTTGAGGATGAAGACAATCTTGACTTTTTAGAAGGCAGAGAAACACCTGCACCCCCCTCCACTCCTGCTTCACTGTCTCCAAGTGTCACTTCATATGAGCCCTTTGACTTTGAGCCAAAACCTCCAAACGTGCCAAACTTCAACTTGCCTTTCTTTCCTTTGACCTTGCCTCCTCCGAGGTCTAATGAAATGTCTCCACCCTCAGCTTCTAAGTGAGCTGAAGGAGAACTTACTGCAAGCCCTCCCTCATCACTCAGAGAAGAAGACCGATGTCTTGATTTCTTAAATAGATCCAGCGAGGCTGATTTGCCTTTAGTTGACACACTGAGGCCAGGATCCCCCTCTAATTCAAATTTTCCACCCATCAGTTCCCCAGAATGTACACTTGATGTAGAGGCTTTACTCACTTTTCCACCAGTAGTCAGTTCTACCTCTGGTCCAGTAAGGTCACCTACACTGCTTCCCTTTGCTTTTGATTTGCCAAATAATTTTGGCATCTTCACCTTGACTTTGCCTTCACTTTGTCTCAGTTCAGGACTGGGAACATCAATATTTTGTGAACTAACTTGGTAACTAAAAGATGGAGACTGTATGTTCATGCCACTGCTAGCTGCAAGTTCTGTTTCAACTTTTCCTCCAATTCCCTGACCTTCCGTCTGTGGCAGAGCAATGCCAAACTTTGGTACCTTAAGTTTAGGAAATTTTACTGTACCCTCTGGGTATTGAAGGCCACCAGTTGCACTTCCCCCTGAAACACTTGCATTAACTTCTGGACCACCTTTCAAACCTGACATTTTAATATCAGGCGTCTTTACTTTCACATCTGGCTCTTCCAAACAAACATTTGCACTGTCAGTGTTCAAGCTAGCAGAGGGCAAATCAATGTCAGGTGATTTGAATCTTTCAGATGTATCACCTTTCACTTTTGGTGATTTGATATCTAATTCCACATCAGGAAAATGAAGCTTCCCAAAAAGAGGTTTCTTCGCCTTTGTTCCTTTGACGTGAATATTGGGTGTCTCTAGATCTACATCTAATGCTGGTGTTTCTATGTCAACATTTGGTTTCTTTGTATTTCCTTTCACTTTAGGAAGTTTAAACTTTCCCTTTTTGCCCTTTATATTGATATCAATATTAGGAGCATCAAGACTTGCCTCAGTTTCCGGGAGTGTAACTTTTGTTTTGCAACCTTTTGCTCCCACAGTGAACTTGGGTGTCTTAACCGTGGATTCAGACCCTTCTACCTCTGCAGATTTCGTTGCAAATTTAGGACCTTTGAACTTGGGAAAGGTAACACCAGACTTGTTAAGATCAACATCAAAGCCAGCATTTGGACCTTTGACATCTCCCTCAAATTTGGGCACAGATGCATCCATGTCCCCTTTGACTTTAGGGGTTTTTAGATTGATATCAAGATTGGGTGTTTTTAAATCGATATTAGATTTGGGAAGGTTTATGTCAATATCTGGACCCTCCGCTATTGGACCTTTAATATTTAGTGATGGCGTTTTGATTTTAGGCATTTCAAACCCACCCTTGGACCCCTCAATATCAGTCTTGGGGATTTTAATATCAGCACTGGATGTTTTCAAATCTGCTTCAATCTTTGGAGCTGACACGTCCACATCACCTTTCAGTTTTGGACCCTTCAGATTGAAATCCATATCTGGCATTGAGATTTTAGGTCCTGAAATTGTTGGCATGTTGAGTTTTGGTCCTTTGATCTTTCCGCTAGGGCTTTTGATATCAATGTCTGGTCCTTTAATGTCCACTTCAGGGGCTTCAATATCAATGTCAGCTGTCGGAACTCTGACATCAACATCTGGCCCTTCGACTTTTGGACCTTTAAACCCGAAGGATGGCACTTTGAACTTTGGCATTTTAAATCCTCCTTTGCCCCCCTCAATATCAACATCTGGTCCTTCAATGTCAAGCTTGGGAGCTTTTATCTCACCTTCAACTGCTGGAGCTGACACGTCCACATCACCTTTCAGTTTTGGACCCTTCAGATTCAAATCCATATCTGGCATTGAGATTTTAGGGAGTGAAATTGTTGGCATGTTGAAATTTGGTCCTTTGATCTTACCACGAGAACTCTCAATATCAATATCCACTTCAGGGGCTTTGACATCAATGTCGGCTGTCGGAAGACTGACATCAACATCTGGCCCTTCCACTTTTGGACCTTCACCACCAAAGGATGGGTATTTGAACTTTGGCATTTTTAATCCTCCCTTGGGACATTCGATATCAATATCTGGTCCTTCAATGTCAAGCTTGGGAGCTTTTATGTCACCCTCAACTGCTGGAACTGACACATCCAGATCACCTTTCAGTTTTGGACCCTTCAGATTGAAATCCACATCTGGCATAGAGATTTTAGGTCCTGAAATTGTTGGCATGTTGAATTTTGGTCCTTTGATCTTACCACGAGAACTCTCAATATCAATATCCACTTCAGGGGCTTTGACATCAATGTCAGCTGTTGGAAGACTGACACCAACATCTAGCCCTTCCACTTTTGGACTTTCACCACCAAAAGTTGGCATTTTGAACTTTGGCATTTTAAATCCTCCTTTGCCACCCTCAATATCAACATCTGGTCCTTCAATGTCAAGCTTGGGAGCTTTGATGTCACCCTCAACTGCTGGAACTGACATGTCCACATCACCTTTCAGTTTTGGACCTTTCAGATTGAAATCCACATCTGGCATAGAGATTTTAGGTCCTGAAATTTTTGGCATGTTGAATTTTGGTCCTTTGATCTTACCACGAGAACTCTCAATACCAATATCCACTTCAGGGGCTTTGACATCAATGTCACCTGTCGGAAGACGGACATCAACATCTGGCCCTTCCACTTTTGGACTTTCACCACCGAAGGATGGCATTTTGATCTTTGGAATTTTAAATCCTCCTTTGGCACCTTCGACATCAACATCTGGTCCTTCAATTTCAAGCTTGGGAGCTTTTATGTCGCCCTCAACTGTTGGAACTGACACGTCCACATCACCTTTCAGTTTTGGACCCTTCAGATTGAAATCCACATCTGGCAATGAGATTTTTGGTCCTGAAATTGTTGGCATGTTGAATTTTGGTCCTTTGATCTTTCCACTAGGGCTTTTGATATCAATGTCTGGCCCTTTAATATCCAATTCAGGGGCTTTAATATCAATGTCACCTGTGGGAAGACTGACATCAACATCTGGTCCTTCCACTTTTGGACCTTTAACCCCGAAGGATGGCACTTTGAACTTTGGCATTTTAAATCCTCCTTTGCCCCCCTCAATATCAACATCTGGTCCTTCAATGTCAAGCTTGGGAGCTTTTATGTCACCCTCAACTGTTGGAACTGACACGTCCACATCACCTTTCAGTTTTGGACCCTTCAGATTCAAATCCACATCTGGCATTGAAATTTTAGGTCCTGAAATTGTTGGCATGTTGAATTTTGGTCCTTTGATCTTACCACGAGGACTCTCAATATCAATATCCACATCAGGGGCTTTAATGTCAATATCACCTGTCGGAAGATTGACATCAACATCTGGCCCTTCCACTTTTGGACGTTCCCCACCGAAGGATGGCATTTTGAACTTTGGCATTTTAAATCCTCCTTTGGCACCTTCAATATCAATATCTGGTCCTTCAATGTCAAGCTTGGGAGCTTTGATGTCACCCTCAACTGCTGGAACTGACACGTCCACATCACCTTTCATTTTTGGACCCTTCAGATTGAAATCCACATCTGGCATAGAGATTTTAGGTCCTGAAATTGTTGGCATGTTGAATTTTGGTCCTTTGATCTTTCCACTAGGGCTTTTGATATCAATGTCTGGCCCTTTAATATCCAATTCAGGGGCATTAACATCAATGTCACCTGTCGGAAGACTGACATCAACATCTGGCCCTTCCACTTTTGGACCTTTAACCCCGAAGGATGGCACTTTGATCTTTGGCATTTTAAATCCTCCTTTGATTCCCTCAGTATCAACATCTGGTCCTTCAATGTCAAGCTTGGGAGCTTTTATGTCACCCTCAACTGTTGGAACTGACACGTCCACATCACCTTTCAGTTTTGGACCTTTCAGATTGAAATCCATATCTGGCATTGAAATTTTAGGTCCTGAAATTTTTGGCATGTTGAATTTTGGTCCTTTGAGCTTACCACGAGAACTGTCAATATCAATATCCATTTCAGGGGCTTTGACATCAATGTCAGCTGTTGGAAGACTGACATCAACATCTGGCCCTTCCACTATGGGACCTTCACCACCGAAAGATGGCATTTTGAACTTTGGCATTTTAAATCCTCCTTTGGCACCTTCAATATCAATATCTGGTCCTTCAATGTCAAGCTTGGGAGCTTTTATGTCACCCTCAACTGTTGGAACTGACATGTCCACATCACCTTTCAGTTTTGGACCTTTCAGATTGAAATCCATATCTGGCATTGAAATTTTAGGTCCTGAAATTTTTGGCATGTTGAATTTTGGTCCTTTGAGCTTACCACGAGAACTCTCAATATCAATATCCATTTCAGGGGCTTTGACATCAATGTCAGCTGTTGGAAGACTGACATCAACATCTGGCCCTTCCACTATGGGACCTTCACCACCGAAAGATGGCATTTTGAACTTTGGCATTTTAAATCCTCCTTTGGCACCTTCAATATCAATATCTGGTCCTTCAATGTCAAGCTTGGGAGCTTTTATGTCACCCTCAACTGTTGGAACTGACATGTCCACATCACCTTTCAGTTTTGGACCCTTCAGATTGAAATCCACATCTGGCATAGAGATTTTAGGTCCTGAAATTGTTGGCATGTTGAATTTTGGTCCTTTGATCTTTCCGCTAGGGCTTTTGATATCAATGTCTGGTCCTTTAATGTCCACTTCAGGGGTTTTGACATCAATATCAGCTGTTGGAAGACTGACATCAACATCTGGCCCTTCCACTTTTGGACCTTTACCTCCAAAGAATGGCATTTTGAACTTTGGCATTTTAAATCCTCCTTTGCCCCCCTCAATATCAACATCTGGTGCTTTAATGTCAAGCTTGGGAGCTTTAATGTCACCTTTACCCGCTGGAACTGACACGTCCACATCACCTTTCAGTTTTGGACCCTTCAGATTGAAACCCACATCTGGCATTGAGATTTTAGGTCCTGAAATTGGTGGCATGTTGAATTTTGGTCCTTTGACCTTGCCACTAGGGCTGTTGATATCAATGGCTGGTCCTTTGATATCCACTTCAGGGGCTTTAATATCAATGTCACCCGTCGGAAGGCTGACGTCAACATCGGGCCCTTCCATTTTTGGACCTTTAACCCCAAAGGATGGCATTTTGAACTTTGGCATTTTAAATCCGCCGTTGCCACCCTCAATATCAACATCTGGTCCTTCAAAGTCAAGCTTGGGAGCTTTGATGTCACCCTCAGCTGTTGGAACTGACATGTCCACATCACCTTTCAGTTTTGGACCCTTCAGATTGAAATCCACATCTGGCATAGTGATTTTAGGTCCTGAAATTGTTGGCATGTTGAATTTCGGTCCTTTGATCTTACCATGAGAACCCTCAATATCGATGTCTGGTCCTTCAATACCCATTTTAGGGGCTTCAATATCAATATCAGCTGTGGGAAGTCTGACATCAACATCTGGCCCTTCCACTTTTGGACCTTTAACCCCGAAAGAAGGCACTTTGAACTTTGGCATTTTAAATCCTCCTTTGCCACCCTCAAGATTGACATCTGATCCTTCAATGTCAAGCTTTGGAGCTTTTATGTCACCTTCAACTGTAGGGACTGACACGTCCACATCACCTTTCAGTTTTGGTCCCTTCAGATTCAAATCCATATCTGGCATTGAGATTTTAGGGAGTGAAATTGTTGGCATGTTGAAACTTGGTCCTTTGATCTTACCACGAGGACTCTCAATATTCACATCAGGGGCTTTGACATCAATGTCACCTGTCGGAAGAGTGACATCAACATCTGGCCCTTCCACTTTTGGACCTTCACCACCGAAGGATGGCATTTTGATCTTTGGCATTTTAAATCCTCCTGGGGGACCTTTAATATCCACATCTGGTCCTTCAATGTCAAGCTTGGGAGCTTTTATGTCACCTTCAGCTGTTGGAACTGACACGTCCATATCACCTTTCAGTTTTGGACCCTTCAGATTGAAATCTACATCTGGCATAGAGATTTTAGGTCCAGAAATTGTTGGCATGTTGAATTTTGGTCCTTTGATCTTGCCACTAGGGCTTTTGATATCAATTGCTGGTCCTTTAATGTCCACTTCAGGGGCTTCAATATCAATGTCAGCTGTTGGAAGACTGACATCAACATCTGGTCCTTCCACTTTTGGACCTTTAACCCCGAAGGATGGCACTTTGAACTTTGGCATTTTAAATCCTCCTTTGCCACCCTCAATATCAACATCTGGTCCTCCAATGTCAAGCTTGGGAGCTTTGATGTCACCCTCAACTGCTGCAACTGACACGTCCACATCACCTTTCAGTTTTGGACCCTTCAGATTGAAATCCATATCTGGCATTGAGATTTTAGGGAGTGAAATTGTTGGCATGTTGAAATTTGGTCCCTTTATCATACCACGAGGACTCTCAATATCAATATCCACATCAGGGGCTCTGACATCAATGTCAGCTGTTGGAAGACTGACATCAACATCTGGCCCTTCCACTTTTGGACCTTCACCACCGAAGGATGGCATTTTGAACTTTGGCATTTTAAATCCTCCTTTGACACCTTCCACATCAATATCTGGTCCTTCAATTTCAAGCTTGGGAGCTTTTATGTCACCCTCAACTGCTGGAACTGACACGTCCACATCCCCTTTCAATTTTGGGCCTTTCAGATTGAAGTCCACATCTGGCATAGAGATTTTAGGTCCTGAAATTGTCGGCATGTTGAATTTTGGTCCTTTGATCTTTCCACTCGGGCTTTTGATATCAATGTCTGGTCCTTTAATGTCCACTTCAGGGACTTTAATATCAATGTCAGCTGTTGGAAGACTGACATCAACATCTGGCCCTTCCACTTTTGGACCTTTAACCCCGAAGGATGGCACTTTGAACTTTGGCATTTTAAATCCTCCTTTGCCGCCCTCAATATCAACTTCTGGTCCTTCAATGTCAAGCTTGGGAGCTTTTATGTCACCCTCAACAGCTGGAACAGACACTTCCACATCACCTTTCAGTTTTGGACCCTTCAGATTCAAATCCATATCTGGCATTGAGATTTTAGGGAGTGAAATTGTTGGCATGTTGAAATTTGGTCCTTTGATCTTACCACGAGGACTCTCAATATCAATATCCACATGAGGGGCTTTGACATCAATGTCAGCTGTTGGAAGACTGACATCAACATCTGGCCCTTCCACTTTTGGACGTTCCCCACCGAAGGATGGCACTTTGAACTTTGGCATTTTAAATCCTCCTTTGGCACCTTCGATATCAATATCTGGTCCTTCAATGTCAAGCTTGGGAGCTTTTATGTCACCCTCAACTGTTGGAACTGACACGTCCACATCACCTTTCAGTTTTGGACCCTTCAGATTGAAATCCACATCTGGCATAGAGATTTTAGGTCCTGAAATTGTTGGCATGCTGAATTTTGGGCCTTTGATCTTACCATGAGGACTCTCAATATCGACGTCTGGTCCTTTAATGTCCACTTCAGGGACTTTAATATCAATGTCAGCTGTTGGAAGACTGACATCAACATCTGGCCCTTCCACTTTTGGACCTTTAACCCCGAAGGATGGCACTTTGAACTTTGGCATTTTAAATCCTCCTTTGCCGCCCTCAATGTCAATATCTGGTCCTTCAATCTCAAGCTTGGGAGCTTTTATGTCACCTTCAACTTTTGGGACTGACACATCCACATCACCTTTCAGTTTTGGACCCTTCAGATTCAAATCCATATCTGGCATTGAGATTTTAGGGAGTGAAATTGTTGGCATGTTGAAACTTGGTCCTTTGATCTTACCACGAGGACTCTCAATATTCACATCAGGGGCTTTGACATCAATGTCAGCTGTTGGAAGGCTGACATCAACATCTGGTCCTTCCACTTTTGGACCTTCACCTCCGAAGGATGGCATTTTGATCTTCGGCATTTTAAATCCTCCTTTGGCACCTTCGATATCAATATCTGGTCCTTCAATGTCAAGCTTGGAGCTTTTATGTCACCTTCAGCTGTTGGAAGTGACATGTCCACATCACCTTTCAGTTTTGGACCCTTCAGATTGAAATCCACATCTGGCATTGAGAGTTTAGGTCCAGAAATTTTTGGCATGTTGAATTTTGGTCCTTTGATCTTGCCACTCGGGCTTTTGATATCAATGGCTGGTCCTTTAATATCCACTTCAGGGGCTTTAACATCAATGTCAGCCGTCGGAAGACGGACATCAACATCTGGCCCTTCCACTTTTGGACCTTTAACCCCAAAGGATGGCATTTTGAACTTTGGCATTTTAAATCCTCCTTTGGCACCTTCAATATCAATATCTGGTCCGTCAATGTCAAGCTTGGGAGCTTTTATGTCTCCTTCGGCTGTTGGAACTGACACGTCCACATCACCTTTCAGTTTTGGACCCTTCAAATTGAAATCCACATCTGGCATTGAGAATTTAGGTCCAGAAATTTTTGGCATATTGAATTTTGGTCCTTTGATCTTGCCACTACGGCTTTTGATATCAATGGCTGGTCCTTTAATATCCAATTCAGGGGCTTTAATATCAATGTCAGCTGTTGGAAGACTGACATCAACATCTGGCCCTTCCACTTTTGGACCTTTACCCCCGAAGGATGGCATTTTGATCTTTGGCAAATGAAGTCCTTTATGGCCACCCTCAATATCAATATCTGATCCTTCAATGTCAAGCTTGGGAGCTTTTATGTCTCCTTCAGCTGCTGGAACTGACACGTCCACATCACCTTTCAGTTTTGGACCCTTCAGATTGAAATCCACATCTGGCATTGAGATTTTAGGTCCTGAAATTGTTGGCATGTTGAATTTTGGTCCTTTGATCTTGCCACGAGAACTCTCAATGTCCAGTTCAGGGCCTTTGACATCAATGTCAGCTGTTGGAAGGCTGACATCAACATCGGGCCCTCCCACTTTTGGACCTTCACCACCGAAGGATGGCATTTTGAACTTTGGCATTTTAAATCCTCCTTTGGGACCTTCAATATCAATATCTGGTCCTTCAATTTCAAGCTTGGGAGCTTTGATGTCACCCTCAACTGCTGGAACTGACACGTCCACATGACCTTTCAGTTTTGGACCTTTCAGATTAAAATCCACATCTGGCATAGAGATTTTAGGTCCTGAAATTGTTGGCATGTTGAATTTTGGTCCTTTGATCTTACCATGAGGACTGTCAATATCGACGTCTCGTCCTTTAATGTCCACTTCAGGGACTTTAATATCAATGTCAGCTGTTGGAAGGCTGACATCAACATCTGGCCCTTCCACTGTTGGACCTTTAACCCCGAAGGATGGCATTTTGAACTTTGGCATTTTAAATCCTCCTTTGAAGCCCTCAAAATCAACATCTGGTCCTTCAATGTCAAGCTTGGGAGCTTTGATGTCACCCTCAACTGTTGGAACTGACACGTCCACATCACCTTTCAGTTTTGGACCCTTCAGATTGAAATCCACATCTGGCATTGAGATTTTAGGTCCAGAAATTGTTGGCATGTTGAATTTCGGTCCTTTGATCTTACCATGAGACTCTCAATATCAACGTCTAGTCCTTTCACATCCACTTCAGGGGCTTTGATATCAGTATCAGCTGTCGGAAGGCTGACATCAACATCTGGCCCTTCCACTTTTGGACCTTTAACCCCAAAGGATGGCATTTTGAACTTTGGCATTTTAAATCCTCCTTTGCCACCCTCAATATCAACATCTGGTCCTTCAATGTCAAGCTTGGGAGCTTTAATGTCACCCTCAACTGCTGGAACTGACATGTCCACATCACCTTTCAGTTTCGGACCCTTCAGATTGAAATCCACATTTGGCATTGAAATTTTAGGTCCTGAAATTGTTGGCATGTTGAATTTTGGTCCTTTGATCTTACCAGGAGGACTCTCAATATCGACGTCTAGTCCTTTAATGTCTATTTCAGGGGCTTTAATATCAATGTCACCTGTCGGAAGATTAACATCCACATCTGGCCCTTCCACTTTTGGACCTTTAACCCCGAAGGATGGCACTTTGAACTTTGGCATTTTAAATCCTCCTTTGCCCCCCTCAATATCAACATCTGGTCCTTCAATGTCAAGCTTGGGAGCTTTGATGTCACCCTCAACTGTTGGAACTGACACGTCCACATCACCTTTCAGTTTTGGACCCTTCAGATTGAAATCCACATCTGGCATTGAGATTTTAGGTCCTGAAATTGTTGGCATGCTGAATTTTGGGCCTTTGATCTTACCATGAGAACTCTCAATATCAACGTCTAGTCCTTTCACATCCACTTCAGGGGCTTTGATATCAATATCAGCTGTCGGAAGGCTGACATCAACATCTGGTCCTTCCACTTTTGGACCTTTAACCCCAAAGGATGGCATTTTGAACTTTGGCATTTTAAATCCTCCTTTGCCACCCTCAATATCAACATCTGGTCCTTCAATGTCAAGCTTGGGAGCTTTGATGTCGCCCTCAACTGTTGGAACCGACACGTCCATATCACCTTTCAGTTTTGGACCCTTCAGATTGAAATCCACATCTGGCATAGATATTTTAGGTCCTGAAATTGTTGGCATGCTGAATTTTGGGCCTTTGATCTTACCATGAGGACTCTCAATATCGACGTCTGGTCCTTTAATGTCCACTTCAGGGACTTTAATATCAATGTCAGCTGTTGGAAGACTGACATCAACATCTGGCCCTTCCACTTTTGGACCTTTAACCCCAAAGGATGGCACTTTAAACTTTGGCATTTTCAATCCTCCTTTGCCCCCCTCAATATCAACATCTGGTCCTTCAATGTCAAGCTTGGGAGCTTTGATGTCACCCTCAACTGTTGGAACTGACACGTCCACATCACCTTTCAGTTTTGGACCCTTCAGATTGAAATCCACATCTGGCATAGAGATTTTAGGTCCTGAAATTGTTGGCATGCTGAATTTTGGGCCTTTGATCTTACCATGAGAACTCTCAATATCAACGTCTAGTCCTTTCACATCCACTTCAGGGGCTTTGATATCAATATCAGCTGTCGGAAGACTGACATCAACATCTGGCCCTTCCACTTTTGGACCTTTAACCCCAAAGGATGGCATTTTGAACTTTGGCATTTTAAATCCTCCTTTGCCCCCCTCAATATCAACATCTGGTCCTTCAATGTCAAGCTTGGGAGCTTTGATG